>NC_134484.1:312496179-312771179 GCF_040206685.1 Ascaphus truei
TCACCCTAGAAGCCCGCGCTGTCAGCTCTTCACTAGGCCTCGGATATACTGTAGTGGGAGCACGTGGTGTTGCACGCGCCTGTCTGCCGAGCGATCTGTGACCTGAGATCACAGTGACGGGGAGGCGTGACCGTGACGTCACGAGGCTGGTTCGCCTTCGTTGGCTGAACCTCTCACGTGACCCGGCCGTTGCGTGACAAAACAAATTCTCTTGTCGCGGAAAATACTGCAGTGGGGTCACGCTTCATTGCGCACGTGGTTGCTCACACTATGGACATGGCCTTAGGTTCCATGAACAACAGATGAGGTCTTGCAAACTGGATACAGGCAATGGGTGGCTCTAATTTTCTGCTGTACGTTTGGTTCCTCTGGTATACTGTTCTCTCTAGTACCTGTTTTTCAGGGAACTGTCAATTGTTCTATTGTAGATCACAGTTCTGTAATTTATTGTTTACTGCACCCTTTCTCCGAAATGGACCTTTGTCTGGATTGGTCACATTGTGTACCTATTGTGCAAGCTGTGCATTAAATTGTTGAATTGTCCTGAATATCTTTATTGTGCTCTCTTTCTTCTCTTCCATTCTGGCTTCAATTTCCATGTTTGGTTTGCTCTCTAGAACAGCTTTCTGCTGCACTTTGTTTTTGTCAGCTGTGAATATGGCATTATCTTCTGCCTTATCTTCGCTGCACAAAATTTCTGTACCTCCAATAGTGGCTGCAATTTCTGTCTGTGGTTTGCTCTCTAGAACAGCTTGCTGCTCTGCTCTGTCTTTTTCAGCTGTGAAAGTGGCATTGCTATTGTCTGCCTTATATGTAATGACAAATGGTGCAGTACTGTCCATTCTGTATACTGTATCTCCATTTAACATTTATCTCTTGATTTTATAAATTGATCCATAATTCCTGGATTCAGACTAAAATCCTGCTCAGCAACAAACCACAGAGGATCTTTACACCGCTTCAGGTAAAAAGCCTCAAGAAGAAAAGCTTCACAAATTGTCAATCCAGATATAAAAATGTATTATAGACATATTGAAATAACAAAAAAAATATTCTATGCGTTTCACACTAAAAGCGCTTTGTCAAGGAATGATTTACAAATCTTCAAAACAAACATTTACACTCTAATAGAATCAAACTGAATTAAAATCATATGTAAATTCAGTCAACAATTGGCTGGTGAATCAAGATCTTCTACAAACACCACTTGAATATACTGATCAAAATATAAGGATTCAAATAGACTACATTACTTGATTACCATTCTAAAGTGCATGTATACAGCTGCGGCCGCCTTTATCCTAGTGCGGCCGTAGCGGCGCAACTCTGATAATCGCGGGCAGATGCAGTATTTTTTTTTTTCCGGAATATGTTGCGGTATTTTAGCTCTTGTAATATTAGCATTTTATTAGCGCTGTCTGCAATACTGCAATACCGTATAAAAACTCAGGGAGCGTTCACGTGCTGTTGTCTTCAAAGTCTAATACTTTAGCAGTTCAACCTACGTCAGTACACAGTCTGCGTGTGCGCGCGCAGTAATTGTAAATTTGCATATTTATACATGCATGTGCAGTGCTGTATGTCTCTTTTGAACATTGTTGAAACGCATAGGCATGTACTGTAACAGTATCACATTTCGGCATATACAGCGCTCTCCCCTCGCTCGCTTGAATGTGGTATGAATGCGTTATGAATGCGGCATGAACGTGGTGAAGTGCGGTGAAGTGCGTGGCATTCGGAAAAAATCCCCGAAAAAATTCGGAGATGTTGGAGAATAAACGGGGCCGCGGCTGTAAAACAGATATTAGATATTGGAATTTAAAAAAATATATAATATATACCCAGAACAGTCCAAATTATACACAGACATAACATACATCTGAAAAAATCCAACATCATATAAAGAAACAGATACATAAAAGACGATGATGGTTATAATTAGATAGTATGTCACTGTTTATAATACTGCTCATGAGGATTTTGAGTTGTAACAGTTGTTACTGAAGGCAGTGATGTGTCTTCATGTGCTACACAAAATTTTTCACTGGATGCTTTTTCAGAGTCTGATCGAGCCTTTTGATGCTGGCAGTCTGTGTTGTTTTGTATTTCTAGTCCCATACTGTACATACAGCATGATATGTGGAATCTGGTGTAACAAATGTTGGCACCTGTTGCTGACTATGCTGGTGTCATATGCACTCCAGAGTATTTCAAACACTTTTTCAGCTCTATCTAAATCTTCAAGAGGTCAGCAAGGTATCTCTCAAATGGAAACTCCATCCAACTATCCAATTATCATCACTCTCTCAATCAACATCCTTCCCATGTTTACTTATTAGGTATAACACTATATACCTTTCCTTTCTAAAAATATGTCCAACCTTTTTTTAACATACTGTATCTATTGTATCTGCCATCACAGTCTCCATGGGTAATGAATTCCACATGTTAACTGCCCTTACAGTGAAAAACCCTTTCCTTTGCTGCTGGTGAAATCTCCATTCCTCTAACCTTAAGGGATGACCCAGTGTCCTTTGTACTGCCCTTGGGATGAATGATTATTTTGAAAGCTCATTGTACTGTCCCTGAATATATTTGTATATAGTTATCATATCCCCCCTTGACGCCTCTTTTCTAATGTAAACAAATCTAATTTTGCTAGCCTTGCCTCATAAATCAGATTATCCATCCCCTGTATTAATTTGGTGTCTCTTCTCTACACTTGCTCTAGTTCCATAATGTCTTTTCTAAGAATGGGTGCCCAAAATTGTACTCCATATTCAAGGTGTGGTCTTACAATGCTTTATAAAGGGGCATAATTATGTTTACTACCCTTCCATCTATTGCCCGTTCAATGCAAGATAAGATCTTGTTTGCCTTTGCAGCTACTGCATGACTTTGGGTACTATTGCTAAGCCTGCTGTCTACAAGCACTCCTAAATCCTTCTCTATCAAGGATTCCCCCAATATATCTCCATTTAATTTGTAAGTCGCCTTTTTATTCTTGTATCCCAAATGCATAACCTTACATTTATCTGTATTAAACCTCATCTGCCATTTACCTGCTCACGTTTCCAGTCTCTCCAAGTCCTTCTGAAGAGAAATGTCATCCTGCTCTGATTCTATTACCTTACACAATTTAGTATCATCAGCAAAGATGGAGACTTTGCTCTCGATCCCAACCTCAAGGTCATTAATAAACAAGTTAAAAAGCAGGGGTCCCAGTACCGATCCCTGAGGTACTCCACTCACGACTTTAGCCCAACCTGAAAAAGTTCCATTTATGACAACAGTAGCTCAGCTCTTGCAAAGCCTAGAGAATTACAATGGTACAAGGGTGTTGGGGGATGAGATGGGGAGCAGGGTGTTGGTGCATGAGAATTTTAAGGACTTCTTTGTTTCATGTACTTTGTAAGTATGTCACATATGTTATTTAGCCAAGTACTCCTAACATGTGTGTGTGAATGCACTGCAAATAAAATAGTAATCTTTGTTCTGCTCTTCAAGGTTGACATGTATACATGAGATTGATATCTAGTACTGCAATTTCCCTTACCAGGTTTCACTGCACCCTCTGGGTCCACAAGGCCTGGAAGTCACACTACCTATGAGGTAGCAATCACCGAGCTCAGCCACTCCTCTATAGGGAAAGCAAGGAACAGATCCTGTGCTCCTACCAAATTGGGCTAAATGTAAACATTTCACTAGTGACATGTTTACATTTAGAACCTAAGTCTGTCATTTGGGTACATCTTTTGATCAAAACATGATTCAAGCCTGCCAACCACGTCAAAGTAGACTCCATTAAGCAGGTACCTTTACTGAATATAAGTAATTTCTTATTTGCCTGTGGACTAAATTTGAAATATGGGAAAGTGCCCTGAAGGGGTTAAATAAATGAAGTATACACATATGTGATTTAGTGCAATTAAAAGCTGACCAAAGTCCGTATCAGAGTTCCCTTATTATAAAGGTAAACTGTGGGTGCACAAATGACGCAATGTCAATAGTAGCACTATAATGAAATGATCTTATGGATTATGCTCCTCTATAGGGGTCAGATGCAAAGGAACAGGTGGTCTCCCTCCTGTCTTCCACGCCTGGGCAGAATGGTTAGTTGCTTACCCACCACATTGCGTTTGCTGTCTGCCCAGCATGGATCTGATGTTGTTCTCCAGGGCATTAATGTGCTGAAGAATGGCCCCCATGATTCTCCACGGTGCTAATGCAGGAGCAGAAAGACCCCCTCATCAGTAAATGTGAGGCTTCTGATCTTCCTAGCTTCAGAAGCAAGAGCATATCAAGCAGAAGAGGTGGAAGCCTGCTCAGCCATCTCCGTGGCAGAGTTATTGAGTCTGTAATGGGGATTTATTTGAAATTGCAACATGCTCATAGGCTCACATGCATAAAGTACAGTAAGTGAAAAAATGCAAAGCACAATGTTTCAGAAATTCTTGATATCCTCTACAAAATTGTAGTTAACTCCCTGCATCTCCCATTCTGCCGTGATCAGCATGGTCACTTTAGAAACATATAAAACAAAAAAAGGGGCACAAAGAAGAAGACAAAACACAAAATGAGTACCACTAAGTCACATTTATAAAGAGTACATCAAATGCTCATACCATAAAAAAGATCACATAAATCTAAACATCTGTTGAAAAGCAAAACCACAGAGGACAAAGATCTTGTGAAAAACAGGGCCATTCAAGCTCAATGCATCCCAGATCGAATTGGAGGAATAAGTATCATCGCAGATGGCAAATGCAGAGTACTTAGCTTGGAGTTCGCGTCCTCGTGGAAGTATGGAAATGCTAAAAACGGATGAAAAGCAGTCTTCTGGTCTCTGTCATCACAGTATCACGCTGCATGCTGATGTCACCTCTACGCGTTTCACGCACTAATAGAGCTTCATAAGGGAGTGGTCTTAGGAGTCCTGAGGTGGGATTTAAATACTAGAAGGCTCATACCTTCCTGCCTATCACGATAGTATCAGATTAACAATAACAAGCCAGCCAATCAGTGCATTGCAAATGTACTACAATGCGAATATACAAAACATTCGCATAGCATATAAAAACAAGTGAATGTGCAGATCCATATCAACCAATACACATACTGCACCTAATGAAATGCATTGGTGAATCAAGGAAATGTAAAAAACGTGTTAAAATAGACATGCACACTCAACATGGCCTAAATAGCAACATAGAAACATAATCTAATCATAAAATACGAAACATAAACATTAAAAACAAACATACATATAAAATTGTGTTAGCAATACCTAGACACATACCTACTAAAGTATATAAAGTGAAATGAAATAAAAAATAATAATATAGTGAACCATGAGAATACATGTAAAAACATAGTTATACTGTAACTGAATGTGAAAACAACCACGAATGTAATGTATATAATATAAAAAATGCCATAGGTTTAAAACCATATGGTAAAATGGTAAAATGACATAGAGACATATTAAAATGCATAAATAATATTTTCACCAATAACAAACCAAGTACATATAAATACAGGCAGTCCTCGGTCTTACCAACATACCATAGATTGCAAGGGCAATCTATTATAGATACAACGTAAGTTGTAAGACAATTGATAAAATGTTGGATATTGTGTATTTTGCCCGTTCTTGCATCACATATGTTCTTATCACGTGCCATGTGCTTACACATAACACATTTACCGCATATGTAATTTCCCTCTGGTTTTGATAGAAAATTCCCATTAGTTGTTGTATTCAAAGTTATCTTTTTCAGTAAACTGGAAGCCAAGATATTTTTTATATTTCTGGCTTTTCTAAAAACCTATTTTCGGTTTCATTGGGATTTTGTCACGCATAATGGGGTCCATTTGAAGGAAACCTCAATGTTTTTTTTATAAAAAATCTTTCTTATTTTATTTTCCTGCCTTCAAAATCCAGTAATGAACAATGGTGTATCACCAAGCTCATTAAATGTGTTTTTTTTTTGTTGTTTCTTTGGGATCAGCAACTGATCTCTTGGATAGTCTTTGCTTCTCTGGATGGACCTATTTACAAGTTTTGAATCATAACCTTAATCAGCAAATCTTTTGGTCAAAACTCCAGATTGTTCTTCAAAATCTGATACCGTGGAGCAATTTCTCCGGACATGTAGCATTTGATCATACGGGATGTTATTCAACCATTGTCTGGAGTGATTGCACCGATAGTCTAGGCATGAGTTAACATCAATTTGTTTAAATTATGTTTTTGTAACAATATTATTATCAATTTTCAAGTTGAGATCCAAAAAATCAATCTCAGTACTGTGATTCATACCACTCAGTACAAGATTTAGATCATTTCCATTGAGATAGCCGATAAAGTTATCAAGGTCTTCCAACCACCCTGCCCAGATTATCAAGATATCATCTATATATCTTCTGTAGTATTTGAGATATTTGGTAAACTCATTAGCATTCCATATGTAATCGAGTTCTCATTTTCCCATAAGCAATCCCTCATAATGTGTCACAAACTGACGTGCGATAATAAGACATTCTAACAATCTGCATGTGCAGTGTACTCTATTGTTTAACACGCCTCAGTGCTACGATAATCCTCGTTCATACAGGTAACGTTCTGATGGTCGTTTTGATAACGGACGTAATTTAGCTTTGAGTATACCTGTTAAATTACAGAAAATTAACGTCTGTTCCAAATTTCCTCCAGCACTACCCTATCTTAGGGCCTCATGCACTAAACTCCGATAGAAAAAATTGCGAGGGTTTTTAAATCACCATTTTTTACAGCGTTGCTATCACAGTATGCAGAAAGCCCCGAATACCAGTGATAGCAATATTTGCAAAAATGGCACGTAGTTAGCGATGAGATGCTCGACCCTCTGGAAAGGGCTCACCCGGCGAGTTGATTCTGCTGTAGAGAGAGGGAGACGCCTCTCCCTGCGCAAATCTCGGCAGAAATTAATTATTTTGAATTTAAATTTTATTACTAGTGTACGTGAGCAGGGGATCTCTGGAGCAGAACTGCGTTGATTTCAGGTTTGGGGAACCCTTCTTCCCAAGATACAAGCCCGGTATGCGGTGCCGGTATCTCCTATGCATGTAAATGTCCCGGTCACGTGACGTGGGAAATTTACTGCTCATCTATACTAGTCTTAAAATTTATATAAAAATATGTAGTAAGTCCTTTACTTTATTTGTTTTAACATACGATTGATAACATAGGCCTACGGGGGTCCTCGGGGGTCCCTGCTGGCCTGCAGTACCATTTGTGATGTAAAAATAAATAAAGATGGCCTACATTTCAATAAATACAACACATACATTACAGTAATGTGCAAAATAACTTTTATCCAGATATAGATAATAGATCATTTGCCCATTCTTAAACAAAACATTAGCCAGCCATAAATAAAGTAAATACAACTGTTCTACTTACCCCTGCCATTATGAAGGGCATTCTCATCAGCATACTGCAGGGCCATGTCCTCTGTTGCCAGAAAGAATACATAACAAATACAATCTGATGGCTCCTAATCACCTTAGCGATTAATAACCGCTATAGTAATTAAGGGGTTAACCCACCCTCCCCCAATACCCACCCGGGAGGCCTAACCAGCCACCCCAGACCCACTATACCCACCCTGTACCCATTGAGTGGCATAGTAGTACCTCATACCCATATAATA
This sequence comes from Ascaphus truei, assembly GCF_040206685.1. Classification (NCBI taxonomy): domain Eukaryota; kingdom Metazoa; phylum Chordata; class Amphibia; order Anura; family Ascaphidae; genus Ascaphus; species Ascaphus truei. The sequence goes on from NC_134484.1 coordinate 312,503,874, forward strand.
TGGGCATGATAAGCTACTATAGCAGTCAATGATCACCCTAATACAAAAGCATGAATGTCCAAAATACACAATAATCAAACATATACAACTAGCACCTAAACCCCCAAATCAAAAATTAAAAGCCCTAGCCAACCAATCAGTTACCTAAATAAAACCACAAGCCAATCAATGAAAGAAATAAAACCACTAGCCATTCCATTAAAGAAATAAAACCACTAAGCATTAACTAAAGAAATCACACCACTAGCCAAACAATACATTTAATACATTAAAGCAGTAACCAACACAACAATTAATTAATACAACCACTTGGCAACACGTCAATTAAAACCAGTAGCCAACAAAATAAATCATTAAATAAAATGCTAAACAATCTGATTTTTTTTTAAAAACAAGCCTTCACAATTCAAAACAATTTAAAACAATTTAATCTAAACAATAAACAGAAACAGAGAATATAACAGCCAATAGAAAAAAAGCAATTGGCAAAAAAATGCATTGACTGCCACTGTATTCATCTGTACCCTAAACAGGCACAGATTAATACATTAGCAGTCAATGGCATTGAAAAACATAAGAAAAAGAAAAATCCAATCAAAAAACTTGTAAAAATAAAATTCCATACATTAAATATTTATCTTACCTTTAGAAGCGTTGGCCCTCCGAAACCTGTGGAATCAGGAAGCTCTCTTACTGTGACGTCATGAAACTCAATCCAATGCCATACACATTGAACATCCAGGACAGGTAACAAAATTCTTTTTAACGACTTATTGGGGCTTACTGAATAGCAGTAGTCTTTTTGGCGATAAGCTGGCTACCAGTTGCGTATCGCTGTTTACTGCATGAGGCCCTGGGTCTCCAGTCAAATCATTATTTCCTACTGTAGGTGGACAATGACATTTATCTTTCCCTCCTGTCTCGCTGCCTTAACAATTCACAGGATGCTCCTCTTATTATTATTATCATTATTATTATTATTATTAGTATTAATATAGTTTATTTATAAAACGGCAGCATACTCAACTGTGAGGTACATTGGGGAACAGTGTGATGTAAATAACATAATTACAGGCCCTCTTTCTGGGAGGCCTCTGAGGCAGTGGGGTTACGTCTCATGTGGTACCTGCCTGGGGCAACAGGATACAGATATCCTACCTCTTTCAGCCTGTAGCCTAGCAATATCCCTAAAGATGGGACGGACCTGAATTTCCAGAATGTCCCACAGAAAATACATTGCACTGTACAACAACAAATAACAAAGAAGGAAGTGGTCGCTTTAGATTTTTCCTCAAATCTTTTATTTTGTCATAATATTATTTTTACAACACAAAACATTATAGCAGATGTAAATGCTTTTTATAATGTTGTGCTGGTTTAAAACTCACACAGAAAACAAACTGCATTTTGAACAACTACAGTAGATGCTTTACAGGTAGACTGAGCTTGGAATACTTGCTTATATAATGCACACAGACCCTGGAGCGCTAGCTCCTGTGAAGTATTTGGTCACTAGGGTACTGAAAAAGTTACCTTTAATGTTGTGATGACAGATAATGTGTTTTATGGAACAGTGTTTTTATTTTATTGCATTATCAAATCATAACAATATACCTTGTTAAATTGTCTAAGGTTTCTCAATAATTCAATTGTTTCAATAAATCAAAACTAGAGTAGCGAAAAATTATTTTCCCCGTTTCCTAAATTAAAATTACTAAGGCCAACTATCAAACTCTTATGTTCATGTCCTTATATCGGTATTTAAAAAAGCAAATGAGTAATTGATAGGCATATTGTCAATTTTATGGAGGCCTTAGCCACACTAATATGTTCCCTCACTCCCTGTTTCCCAATTCAGTGATATAAAAATATGAAAAAAAATAATATCCCTCACGCACAGTATTATATTGTCATACGCCAGCAGTGAAAAGGTAAAATAAGATAGACATTTTCTACAAACCTCTCATATTTAAGATCTAACAAATCTGATTTAAACAGGAAATGTCATGTCCATCATATTTTTTCATTACTTTCACAACCCATAAGTCTTTCATTTTTTAAGGGATGGCAGGATCAGAGCACTTCCATTGCAATAAGAAATGAAAAACAGAGGCTATCAAACATAATTCATTTATTACATAATGTATTGTTGAGGCTAATAGCTGTACCAGGTTAACTATTGTGACCTACTGTACCATTATAATATTTAGAAAAAAATGGATTTATTTTATATAAAATATATTTCTAAAAAGGGAATCATCTTGTGCTAGAATTTTTTTTTTACAGACAGTGCAATTGTAAAAGACAGGCCATTTTCAAAATTTGTTAAATATTTCAGTTCATATGCTTTTGTGATTATTTATACATAGATTTAGGCCCTCATTTATGAAACATTACTACTAACATATGGTCTTTAAATTATTCAGATGCCAAGTCAGCTAAACAGATATACATCTATGCTCTTGTTTTTATGTGTTAAAAAGTATAAATAGTCGTCCACTAAAATATGGAGACAGGCCCAAGTAACGTTGGATGCAAGGGCCTTACAATGCTACCAGTGATAAAGCTTTGTGAATAAGCCTTATTACCCTGTGGTTGCAACACAGGTAATACCGTGTAGTCTGCTTGCTCATTTGGCCACCTTTTGTTGATGTTGAGTTGACCAGATCTATGGGTCACCGGGCTACTAAGTTCTTGGGCCAGGGAGCGGAGGAAGATTTTAAAGAAAAACGGCACCAGGGACTTGACAAAAAAAATAAAGTTCTTTATTAATGCTACTTTTGGAACAACAGAAAAAAATAGCTTGAACTATAAGCAGCAACTTTACCCACTTTTCTCACATGGGGGCACTATGCTTTGAAGCGTAAGGATGCTATCTAGGGTGAGACTTGTGCCAAAGCTTGAACTTCAGTAGGTGATTCGTTTAATTGAGATACAGGGCCTATCTGCCGAGGACATTTAGTACTTTAACGTTCTCCTGGCATAATGTCCTCCTACTCTCTTGCAATCCTTGCTATCTGCTTTTGATTGCATTATGGGGCACCACTTTAGCTGCTCACTTTCCTGTCACCTTTCTGAGTATAACTAGACTCCCTCTTGATTCCCCAGGTTGGGTATGCAAGGGGGTATTTCATCTTAAGTAACTCCACACCAGAAGAATCCTCTAACAGCGAAACACGCAACGAATCAGAGGGTTCAGATTGATACCGCCATCACCACTGTCTGTATCATGTCAACACTTTGTCCTCCACGACCTGCACCATAGCATTGAATTATTGAATTACCTGACCTTCTAATGGCCAGAATATTAACATCACTATCTGGGAGGCACTACTTTTTATATCAACTGAGCTGAACAATCTTTCACACTCACAGCGTGTCCAGAAATATATGCGGTATCTGTAATAAATACATCAATAGAGGATGGACGCAATTCATTTATGGAGTCCCTCAAATTTTGATTTGGTTGAAAGTGGACATTAATTTCATAGAGTAACCACAAACATCTTTACAATAATAATCACAATTTCTAATGTCCAGACTCACAAACCTAAAATTATAACAGTCTTATTAACAATGATTTAAATTCATATAATTTGACAACTGATTTGCATGCACTTTTCGCCTGACGTGTGCTTATTTCATACAACATTGTGCCTGGAAAGTAACCACCAGAAATGTGACCTCTCTATTGTAGGCGAAGTTGGCCTTGTAGAGAGGGAGGGTCTGAATGTGACTGAAATAGCAATATAGGGGTAACCCCATTTGCTTTTTTTCTCTTTTACACTTTTTCTCTCCATAATGAATCGTCAGTGATATGTCATTTTGTGATATTTCCTCATTTGCGTCCAAAATTTACATATCGCCTGGCATGTCAAAGAAACATAACTCTTTCAAAAAGCAGTTTTTGCATGGAAATTCGATAACAACTTAATGTGGCAAGTTGCATTTTTGTGCTATTATCGCATTTTAATGTATAGGCCAATATGTATCTGAAAGATTAATGTGCAGCTCTAGTATTAGTTAAACTGTTTACAAGTCTTATATATGTAACCATGATGTAAAATGGTTGCAGTCATCTCTCCTGCTGACAGTAAGGCCTGGAAAGTAATGGGCATACCAGCAGTAATCATGGAGGTTTGCCCTCACACCCTGGTGAGGTGCCCTATGTATGGATGGGAGTGGTCACAGGTTCTGACTCCATGATTAGTGATGTCAGAGTTGTGCCAGCCCCCAAAGGATACATAAGGCACAGCACTGTGTCAAAAGTTAGGTTCTGTAGGAGGAGGAGTAAGAGAAGGAGCAGTTCAAGTGTTATGTTATAGTAGCTGAATAAGGAGACTGTGTCCAGGGACCTGGCACAGAATAAGATATCCCTGCGGGGATAGGGAATCCCTAATTTAGGAGAACATTACCTTTCAAAGGGAAGTGCGGTGAACGATGGAGGGCTGATTACACTCCATTGTGGAGGGCAGCATGGCCCACCGTACAATAAAGATGTTCCTGATTATCAACACTCTCGTGTGCAAGTGTGGAGTTATTGCACAGAGAGGGGCACCACAGAGGAGTTCCTCACCAGGACCATCCCCATGCGGACGCAGGGATCCTGATGAGGTGGAGGCGCTGCACTGGATATAGGTAGGACTCAGCACACTACCTCAGCTGCCTGTCTGGACGGGTCATCCCCATACACCATCATGCGGGAGACTCAGGAGTCCTGTAGCCAACAGGTGCACCCCCAGACACAATCACACTGTAATGGGGACTGGTTAGACCACAGGGGCCAATATGAGATTGGGTGGGTCAGGCCGGTTCACAAAAACCGTTACATATCATTTTAAGAGGTTGATGTATCAAAGTCCTCTAGCTGCAAAACTGATGAAACAGCAGGGCAATTTCTGTACTGTAGCCTGGAAAATATTTATCAAAGAAAAGAAATACAATTTGTTTTTATAAATCTGGTGCAGCCTATTTGCCAAGCCTTAGAACGCGCTTATAGTGCCGTCGCCATCGTCGTCGCCACAGGTGAAAGTTATATTTCGCTGAGTGGCGGCATCGCGGGTTTCCAGCCATTTGATTGGTTTAAGGGCTGTCACATGAGGCGACAACCCTTGTAAAATCAAATTTTGCCAGCTACCATTTTTCACCCCGTCGCCGTCACGCTTACTATAAGTGCACGTGGCAGTGGCAGCAGTGGCAATGCATTTGTTTTTCGGTCGACGTCGCATCGCCGTCGCCGGCACTATAAGCGCGGCCTTAGTTTTGAAGAGTGTTGAAGTAGAGCATAGTGCTTGATACATTGATGCATAGAGACACATGGTGAAAATAGCTCTATTCTTGTGAATTTTGTTCTAAAATTCCTATGATACATAGTCTACATAGTGTTGCTACAGTATTATGGACCAGAGTTTTTTCCCCATTTATGGTATGTCAGATTCGGGGAGTCTCAAACGGGGGACTTAGGGAAAGGAACATGATGTACAGTTTTAATGACATATATTAGATATCAACGCTAATTAAAATCAAAATTTCTACCACATAGGTGTATTTGAAGTGTAATAAAATATGTATTGTTTGAACATAAATTGTATACAGTGGCCGCCGCCTTTATCCTAGTGCGGCCGTAGCAGTGCAACGCTGATAACCGTTGGCAGATGCAGTATGTTTTTTTTTCCGGAGTATATTGCGGTATTTTAGCGCTCGTAATATTAGCATTTTATTAGCGCTGTCTGCAATACTGCAATACCGTCTAAAAACTCAGGGGGGCGTTCGCGAGCTGTTGTCTTCAAAGTCTAATACTTTAGCAGTTTAAACAAAAACAGGACTTGCGCTCATAAGTGATTGTGATAGGAAAAGTGATTTACATATAAAGGTATGTATAAAATATACAATACAACCTTTACGGGTGAGGTTTTGTGCAGCTGGTCTGTAGTAATGGCTCAAACACCAAGGCTACATGGAAACAAAAAAAGAACAGCGCAAAAAAACCATTGTGTAGTATATTTAAAAAAAATTATTTATAGTATAAAGGTGAGTATTGCACGTACATCAACAATAAGGGTTAATAGCATGACATGTTAGGGACATGTTACCACTCTGTAGGTACAGCAGGATTCAGACACCGGTTGCAGGACGTTCACCCTCAGAATGCTGGTGTATGATTCCAAAGTAAGCAGCTCAGCGTTGGGGAACCTTCCCACACCGTCACGGAGCTCTCAGCAGGGTTAATCGCCACGCTGCTTCCGGGTTACTCCACGCCGGCGTGTGACGTCATTAGGCGGCGTCTCTATGCTGGTCGCGTCTTTGATGCGTCACTGTCTCACATTCAGCAGTCCAGCGGCACACAGAGTCCCAAACACGTCCCGTAGCAGAACAAATGTTCGATTTAAAACCGCAATGGGGATACAAAAATATAAGAATGAAGGAACGCGCCCTCTCCTACGCGTTTCGTACTTCCGTACTTCGTCAGGGAATGAAGGAGGAGGTTCCGAGGGCGGTTCTTATACACACAGCATTACTGCTATTGGCCGGGCTGATTGACTTCAACTCCCCCCACCTGGAGAGACACTTAGTCATCCCGTGGGGGCGCTCGATCAACAATTAAACATACATAAGATAAACACTAAAATTAATAAACTTTAATATCATATATTGATGCAGACAGGCTCTAAAAATAAAGAAACAAAAGTTAAGCACACCGAAAAATCACACTTTAAAACGATGTATAATGCTATCTCACAGTTTAGAATGAAACATAGATTTACGTATGACTTCTAGCAAGTATATATAGCTTCATATGAAAATCTATATGCTAATGAAATGGTGAAGGAATAGATCTTAGGGGATGGACATTAATTATAGAAATTCAGAGAGAAAGAGTACCTAAATTAAACTTTTTATAATATAAAACTCGCAGTTGAGTAAAAATAGTATATAAAACTGAAAACACTGGTATTAGGGATTGATTAAAAGAGGGACCATACGTCAATCTCCTCATTGAGACCTGATGGAGACAAAGTCTGGAGTTTATATATCCACAAACTTTCTTGTTTGGACAGTTTTTTATCTCTGTCTCCACCACGTCTTCCTGATTGTACAGTCTGGATACCTATATATGTTAAGAGTGAGGGGTCACAGTCATGTTTGATCTTAAAATGCCTAGACACGCTATGTTGTTCAAATCCTAGTCTAATATTTCTAGCGTGTTCTAGAATCCTCACTCTTAGGAATCTTTTGGTTCGCCCTACATATTGATATCCACAGGGACACTGTAATAAGTAAACCACATATGTGGTTTTACAAGAAATACAATCTTTCACTGTAAACTTTTCCTTTGTTGCATTGGATACGAATGATTTGCGGTTAGAATTTAACATTGAACAGGCTTTGCACTTCCCGCAGCAATAGTTGCCGCTTGGTTTACTCGGCATCCATGGTACCGCTAGTGATGTATTTAGTGAAGTACCAATATCGCTGGGCGCTAGGAAGTGTTTGAGTGTCTTTGCCCGACGATAAATAAAGCTTGGATTTTTTTGGAGGGAGGGGCCCAATACAGGATCATTACAGAGAATATTCCAGTTCCTGTTTATTATTTTTTGTACACTGGTACTAACTGAGCTAAACTCTGTAATGAAAGGAATTCTAATTGTTGCATCTACTACATCATTTATAATTCTTTTATTCTGAATCAGCAGTGAGTCCCTATCCATTCTAACAACTTCTTCGAGTGAGCTGAGCAAGAGAGCCTTATCATACCCACGTTCCAAGAATTTTTCAAAAAGGGTGACCGATTGGGTTTCAAAGTCAGCCTGGAGACTGCAGTTGCGTCTAAAACGCATAAACTGACTTTTGGGTATGTTGTCAACCCAAGATCTTTTGTGGTTGCTGGATGACAAAAGGAAGCTGTTGCAATCCACTTTTTAAAAAAAAGTCTTTGTATTGATGTTTTCACCAACCCTTGACATTAAACTAAGGTCTAGAAAGTCTATCTGACTAACATGTGACTCAGATGTAAATTTCAAGTTGTAGTCGTTTTGGTTCAGATAGACCTTAAAGAGCTCCAAGGTGTCCTCACCACCCTCCCAGACACACAAGACGTCATCGATATATCTTTGCCAAACAATAACCCGATTAGCGAATGGGTTATTGTGCCAAATAAAGTTAGCTTCCCATATCCCCATGTATATGTTCGCATAACTGGGAGCAAATCGCGTCCCCATGGCTGTGCCACACAACTGTAAATAAAACTGATTTAAAAATAGAAAATAGTTGTGTGACAAAATAAAAGTGATGGCATCGATAATAAAATCACAGTTTAGAGGGTGAAGATCCATATCTTTAGATAACGTCTCCTTTACTGCCTCAATCCCTTTATCATGGGGAATACATGTATAAAGGGATTGTACGTCAAACGTTGCCCATCTGTAACCTTCCTGCCATTGTATTGTTTTGACTAGGTTTAAGACGGCAGTGGTGTCTTTAATGTAAGATGGCAGTATTTTCACATATTTTTGTAGGAAAAAATCCACATACTGTGACAAGTTTGACGTTACGGATCCAATTCCGGAGATTATGGGTCTACCCGGTGGATCGATAGAGGCCTTGTGTATCTTGGGAAGGTGGTAGTACACTGGAATGGTGGGAAATAAGACATTCAAAAATTGGTATTCAGATTTAGACAATACTGTGGATGCAACAGCTTCATCAAGAAGGCTCTTTAGCTCAGAGACAAACTTATTTGTCGGATCTTGACTTAATTTGCTATAGTTGCCAGGGTCATTCAGAATGCGCATGGCCACCTTTTCATAGCTTACACGGTTTTGGATCACTACTCCTCCACCTTTATCAGCCTGTCTTATAATTAGGTCTTTTCTATCCTGAAGTTCTTTCAGTGCCAGATGTTCTTGATAACTGAGGTTGTGAGGTATGTCGGATGGTTTAAAATTATTTACCAGTGATATAAATTCATTATTAACTATATTAAAAAACGAATCAATAAAACTCCCATTGCTTTGGGCTGGATAAAACCTTGAAGGTGGTTTGAAGTCACTATGTTGACAAAGTGTCAAAATTGGGTCTGTCTCAATGGGATCTATAGCCGTACTTATATTGCTCAGATCGTTTCCTATCTCTTTTTTAAGGAAATGCCTCTTCAGTGTCAAGTTCCTAGTGAACTTGTGCAGATCTGAGAATAATTGAAAACCATTTGGACTACGTTAATCTATGTTTCATTCTAAACTGTGAGATAGCGTTATACATCGTTTTAAAGTGTGATTTTTCGGTGTGCTTAACTTTTGTTTCTTTATTTTTAGAGCCTGTCTGCATCAATATATGATATTAAAGTTTATTAATTTTAGTGTTTATCTTATGTATGTTTAATTGTTGATCGAGCGCCCCCACGGGATGACTAAGTGTCTCTCCAGGTGGGGGGAGTTGAAGTCAATCAGCCCGGCCAATAGCAGTAATGCTGTGTGTATAAGAACCGCCCTCGGAACCTCCTCCTTCATTCCCTGACGAAGTACGGAAGTACGAAACGCGTAGGAGAGGGCGCGTTCCTTCATTCTTATATTTTTGTATCCCCATTGCGGTTTTAAATCGAACATTTGTTCTGCTACGGGACGTGTTTGGGACTCTGTGTGCCGCTGGACTGCTGAATTTGAGACAGTGACGCACCAAAGACGCGACCGGCTTAGAGACGCCGCCTAATGACGTCACACGCCGGCGTGGAGTAACCCGGAAGCAGCGTGGCGATTAACCCTGCTGAGAGCTCCGTGACGGTGTGGGAAGGTTCCCCAACGCTGAGCTGCTTACTTTGGAATCATACACCAGCATTCTGAGGGTGAACGTCCTGCAACCGGTGTCTGAATCCTGCTGTACCTACAGAGTGGTAACATGTCCCTAACATGTCATGCTATTAACCCTTATTGTTGATGTACGTGCAATACTCACCTTTATACTATAAATAATTTTTTTAAATATACTACACAATGGTTTTTTTGCGCTGTTCTTTTTTTGTTTCCACTTTAGCAGTTTAACCTACGTCAGTACACAGTCTGCGTGTGCACGCGCAGTAATTGTAAATTTGCGCCTACTGTTGATGTAATGAAACGCATATGCGTTTCAAGAAGGTTCCAATGCGCATGCGCCTAGCGTTCCACCAATTGTTCAGTATCTACTGTAGAAGCTGCTCAGCCAATGATATTGCTTACAGGAGACTCACTTGACTATGCATTGATATTTCAAAAACAGAATTAAATACGACAACATTACTCACCATAGACTTTGCCAATCAGCTGGCGCCAAGCCACTGCCAGTCCCGTATTCTTGATCATACACGTAGTTGCCAGGTGACAGCGGGACTACTATACCTGTAGTCAGCTGGTGAGGCTGGAAATCGCTTAGGTACATGCAAGCTTGCTGGAATCTGTACACGAAATCTGGCTCAGGCTGCAGGTATCCGGGCGGGGACAGACAGCATGTGTTGTCGGTCACCAGGTTTTCATTGATGGTCAGACCGGTATTGGAAGCCGGTGCTGGCGCATTGCTTGCCTGCGACTGATGTTTCTTAGTTTGTTTTAACATGACCTTTCGCCTTTTGAAGTCTCCATGATCATAGATACGGGAAAAACCCGGTGATACACACCAATACCCTCCAATAACATCGGGATCAATACGAAAAAAACATGGATCGATACATAACTTTTTCCTTATTGCACGCTTCCACACACGAAAATCTGGTGAAAATTTGTTAATGTCATAGTTTTCGATAAAATACTGATACATTTGAACAACTTTTGCTATCTTATCATCTGTTGCATTAATCGCGGCCCATATTAAATAAACATACGTACTGTCGGGTTTTTGGTACACGGACTGCAGTTGTGCACTCATGTCGAGACTCTCAATACAATAAAACAAGACCAAACAGTGCTTGTATTTTTTAATATGAAAATGCCTAAATTGATACATTTTTGTAACTTCTTCAGTCCCAAGGCCAATTTACAATGGACCACTGTGGTATTCTTTTAAACACCTGCAAGTCGACACATTACTGAAGCGCATGCGCATTGCAATTCATGAATATCTGCCATCTGGCGGATACGCGAAGAATTGCAACCAATTAAATCCGAAACATTATCAATAAACACATCAACCGCGCATCAACCGCAGGTGTGAATGCAGTATGAATGCGGTCAGTATGCGGCATGAATGTGGTGAAGTGCAGTGAAGTGCGTGGCATTCGGAAAAAATCCCGAAAAAATTCGGAGATGTTGGAGAATAAAAGTGGCCGCGGCTGTATATATACACATACACACATATGCTTCTAAAGGTACATATCTATATGTGCAGACACATAACAATAATAAAATTAGAAAGGAATAAATATGTGTGAATGGGAAATATATATATTTTTGTAATTAAAAAAATTGTCTAATTTCTGTAATAGATTTAAATGTAAATAATGGATGGAGAATCGCAACCCCATGACGCTCTCCAAATATACAAGAATATAAAAGTTGACTTTAATGGTTCATATTAAAATACAAAAAACAAAAAAATAAACAAATATTAGACAAAAAATCCTCCACTGTGTTTTGCACCAAGTGGTGCTTTTTCAAGGAGTTACAACATATGAAGAAGGGCATTTAATACACCCTCTCTTTGGACATGACCTCATGAAATTAAAAACAGCCGAGAATAATCAGTGTATATAAATCAATTGGTGACATAGCTCATCAATAATGCATACTTATCATATAAATATACTATCTTATATCAGAAGAATTCTTAAAGGTGTATTGAGTATTTAACGCCACTTATATCGACTGTATGCAGAAAAAAGTCTCAATTGCACAGAGGCTCACTGGATTCAGGTAGATGTTGATATAGTCATGAGAGTAAAATCACCACTTTGCAGAAAGTGCCTTAAATGGGCGCTCCATTCGCCCAGACACACGAAATCCAGCTGGATCTCCAATGGAAATGAAACAGGAAGACACAGCGAACCGAAGGTAAGTATCAACAATATATTGTAGAAAACACACAAAGTGCATCAGAGACTTACAGTTCATAAAATTACCATGGGCTCCACACGGCAGTCCAGTCTGTTTTGGTCCATAGATAGAAGTCAGCAAGGACCTGGTGCACAGGGTCCCCGAACAAAACACTTGCAGCATTGGGTTACGCAGGAGCGTCAGAACGTTATGACGTGATGATATGTGATACGCTATGACAATACCTCAAGGTGCAAACGTGCTTCCAGGGTAACGTCACTAAGATGGACTCTCCTATTTATACTCACATTCAGTGATTAATTAATTGGAGCCCATGATTATATCGGATATGATAGAAAAGTGAAAGTAAAACTAATTACATAGTTTAAGATCATTTATCTGAAGGAGAGCACAATTCTCATTTGATAATAACTAATAAATGAATATATAAAAGTTTATACTACTTAGCTATATAAGTGAAAAATCTAAAAAATAAATATTAAAATAATGAAATCCCCAAATCTAAAAAAGGAATATAATGTGGAAAAAGTGAAGCTTCAATATTTATTGACAAATAAAAATACAGGTGTAAATTAATATAGAGGTGCTGGATAACAAATACCCAGTGAATGATACAAAAATATGTTGTAGTGAAAAATCTATACTATACATAAATGACATGTTTATAAGGATGGTAGTCTCCTAGGAAAGAGATGGCATACAAAAATAAAAATCATAAAATTACAGTTGTATATAAATACATACACACACAGCCATATTTAAACATATATTGACTAAGTTGCAGAGAAGATATATCAATGTGTCACAGGACCTCCTCCCAATACCCCATATAGAGGTTGGCAAAAGATGGGGCAAACTGCGTGCCCATGGTGATGCCACATACTTGTTGATGGAATTGGGACTCACATAGGAAGTAGTTATTTGGCAGAATGAATATAATGCCATCCAAAATTAACTGTCTTTGGATAAATGGAAGTATATTGTACTCTTGGACACCTCCAAAGTGAGGGATTCAGATACAGAGAGGCCACATCCAGTGTTGCCAATCTGTATGTGTTTGCCCACCGAATCTCAGACAGTACCTGAATAATGTGCTTTGTGGCCATTAAATAGGTAAGGTAATTAAAATTCTAGTAGTTGTAAATAGAAATCAATGTAGACTGAAAGATTACTAGTGAGGGAATTGATCCCCGATACTATTGGGATTCCAGGTGGTTGAATTAGGGTCTTATTAATTTTGGGGATATGGTACATGATAGGGATCACTGATTCTTTAAAACATATAAAAATGAATATTCTTTTTTTGACCATAAATTTGCCCTTACTGGCATTAATAAACATTTTCTTTAATTCATTGAGATAACTAGATGTCGGGTTGATATCCAAAGGAGAATAAGAGACATCAGATAATAACCAATAAGCCTCCACATGGGAATCCGCCATTTTGGATCACAATCCCACCACATTTGTCGGCCTATGTCAAGGTTAGATTTCTTGAATGGTTATTTTCTCCTCAGAGGTAATATTTTGATTAAATATATAATGTGAACAAAGCCATAAGAAATCTTCCATAACCAAGTTACCAAATGTCTACAAATTGTCCCTTCACATGGTACAGTAAGTGTAAAAAATAGAAGAGGCTTTGAAACCAAAGTGAAGTGTAAGTAGCGCAGTTTCATCTATGATATCACTTTCACCCTTTCACCCTTTCACATATTATCTTTCAACAAGATCTGAGATAATTACCAATGTAGGTTTTGTAGAAATGCCCTTTTAGATTCAGTTTCCTTTGACATTTTTGAAGGAGGGACAAAAAAACATAAACCTTTTTTCAATACATTCATATGATGAGATGTATTATCCATATTTGACAAATTAAATATCCCACTGGATTTCAAAGTATCTACATATGGGTTTACCTTTTGGATGGTGGACATCCCCCCTCCTTGTACCCCGCTTCTTGATAACCCCTTTTTCTTCTCATTGGGCTTTCTTGATAATACAATGCAGGTTGTTCTACACTCCATGTTGATATTTTGTGTATCGGAACAAAGTTCCCCTGAAAAGGGATATCTCAAGTCCAAAACCTATTGTCAAAAGGAGATTCTAATGGTGATGACTCCAAGGGCTGAAATCTATTGTGATGGGGTAGTTCTCCCCTGCTATGAATCAAACTAGATCTTCCCTCTCCCATAGTATTTGTATAATTGCTTTTAGCATTCAGTAGCTTATGAAAGGTAAAGTATTTGCTCCGGTTAGGTTTATATTTAAAACCATTATTATTTTTGTTGGTTTTCCCCCACTTATATCTAAAATCACTATCATGCATAATTCCTATAGTGATCACAATAAAACGATTTCAGAATAAAAATGGCAGAAATACAGAAACACAATATAATATATAGTGTATGTAAGAGGAATATCTAGTTACAATGTATGTAGACAGGAAATGTCCATTGTAAATTCATTGTAACCAGGTATCCCTCTTACATACACTGTATATAATATTGTGTTTCTGTATGTCTACCATAGCCAATGAAGGACCCTCAGAGGTTTAAGGTTCAAGGTTCAAATGCTTAAAACAGGCCCCTGCAGGGGCCAGGGCAGGCAGAAAGCAATCAGGTAGGCCAAGGGCATGCAGCATACCATCTAACATTTAACAGATCAAAAAAGGTACACACGTCTATTATATCCCCACACCCAATCATATACCCAATACCTTTCATATTACCCAGACCCTCATATATACCCCTATAACACTACTATAATGACCTCCAACCCCAATTCTATAATGACTCCCACCCCACTTCTGAAATAACCCAATTTATTATCAGGCACTCCTTACTTTTATGTTATAGAGGAAGCTACTTGTAGCTGCAGGCTGAGCCTGCTGAGGGGCACTGGCAGAGGGGGGCTAGGATGCAGGTTTCCCGCTGCTGCATGCTCTTCCCTGCAACTGCGATGCTGAAAGTTTGGCCGAGTAGTGATTCTGCACTATGCATATTATGTATTGCAATATCATCCTGGATGGCCCTCCGCCGACTTAAACTTAACATGGCAAAAACAGAGCTCCTCATACTTACTCCCAAACCTGGCCCTACTACCTCCTTCCACATTACTGTTGGAAGTACTATCATTCACCCAGTAGCCCAAGCACGCTGCCTAGGGGTCACACTCAACTCCTCTCTCACATTCTCCTCTCACATTCAAAATGTATCTAAAACCTGTCGCTTTTTCCTCTGCAATATTACAAAGACACAACCCTTCCGCTGTTGCTCGACTGCTAAAACTCTGACTCAGGCCCTCATCCTCTCCCGTTTCGATTACTGCAACCTCACCTGTCTCCCCTACAATCTATCCTAAATGCTGCTCCTCACTTTTAAAGCTTTGCACTCTTCTGCTCCTCCTTACATCTCAGGCCTAATTTCTCGCTATTCACCATCCAGACTCTTGCGTTCTGCTCAAGGATGTCTTCTCTCTACCCATTTTGTATCTAAAGCCCTCTCCCACCTTAAACCTTTCTCACTGACTGCCCCATACCTCTGGAATGCCATTCCTCTCAAAATCCGACAATCAACATTTAAGAACACACCTGCTTAAGGAAGCATATGTGTAGCTCTATGATAGTTTTTCACCGTATACATAAACCTTGGCCCTTTGCAGATGTACTTACCAGAATGCCCTCCTACTGTCTCTATACGTCTTTCCTACCATGCAATCAGATTGTAAGCTCTTCGGAGCAGGGACTCCCTTTCCAAAATGTTACTGTTATGTCTGAAGCCATTCTCCCCTTTATGTGTTATTTATATTTGTTATTTATATGATTGTCACGTGTATTACTACTGTGAAGCGCTATGTACATTAATGGCGCTATATAAATAAAGACATACATACATGTATCTGTTGCTTCATATTTATTCTTGTTTTAGAATTTTTGGTCTCTTTAAAATTATCATCAACTAATAATTTTTGTGGCTACTTTCAAGCTCTAACTCGGGCCCATAGACTTAAGGGGAATCTCACTAAGAAGTCTATTACGCATGGGAAACTGAAACCTAAAATTCATCCTTCTGTCTCCTTCCAGTGAAATCAGTGAACAATGTAAATATTTTTTAGACTCCTTTTATTTTCTTTTTCATGTTGAAATGGCAAAATGAACAATGTTAATGACTAAATATGAATTATTCTATCTGTGTTAATGACTGAATCTGAATTATTCTATTGTTCTAGCTTCATAAAAAATATGAGGTGCTTTTTAATAACCTGTCTACTTTATAAAAAATTACACAAAGACAATATTAAACTTATTATAGATTGAAGATCAGAGCCACCAATCCTGCCAATGACAGAAAATAGCATTATTATCTATAGGAACATTTTTCTCAGTATACCTGCTGTTGGAGATGGATACTCTTTTCTATCATTAGTAATAATCAATCAATTGGCAATCTGGATGCCGACACACCCAGTCCGCTAGGGGTTTGTATAAAGAGTTAAACGTCAGTCCAATGCAATGTTTCTAAAGGTTCAACAATAAATAATCCAGGAAGGATTTGTCTCAGTATAGAATGTATTCTGCCTCTTACAAGCACAGAAACCGCAGGATGGAAAAAACAGTTACAAAGTATTATATGAATGCAATCAAAAGTATACACTATTCATTATTACTGCACATCATTCTCATCATATTAGTCATGCATTTGGGCAACACCCCCTAATCAATTTTATAATTTCAATAGTTCACTAGATATATACTGTATATATAAGTAAGATATTAATTATGTGCTCAGTCAACTCTCTCCTATTCAGACCCACATCCCTGAAATTGTAGAACATGTGGTAAAATTGTAAAACTTCCATGCATACAGTATTTTATAAAGTAAAAAAACCAGAACATTATTGTTCTTTGTATGCACTTGTGGATGTTAGATTTCATTTAATAACTACATTTTTCAAGCATTCAGTGTAACAGAGCTTTAATCTGACTAGGTAACATCATTCTTTGATACAATTGCAGTTTACAACAACTGCAGAAGATTAGAGTATTTTGTATGGATGGGTTACAGGAAAACTGCTAAATTGTAGTTTGTGTTGTGCTTTCATTCTTGCTTTGTTGGAGGTTGTGTTGTACTCAGTGGTCTCATGTTCCTTTAAAAAAAAAAGTATAGAAGTTGTAGTGGGCTACAATGTAATCCACCAGTCCAGTGCTTTAATAACATTTAGAGTTAAAATAGAAGCTGGATAATAGCTGTGCTCATTATGAATAAAGCACTTAGTTTCTTCATCTCTTCATGTGTACATATAGGGAGAAGCCAAAATATAACCACTTATAACGGAAGGGGAATAGATTGAGAATACCCTGTCAATTCAGCAAAGGATATAGACTAGAAGCAATTGGCTTAACACATTAAAGCTTGATACCATAGTTGCAGCTTTTACTCACAGTACACAGAGATGGTCCCCGATGGCTTCAGCGTGGCATGGTCTCCTGCAGAGTGAACAGCTCGAGGAGGGTAGGTAATAAATCCCAAACGCCAAAGCATGCAGCAAACAGCGGGTCCAGCATAGCATGCTCCCAGGCAGGCAGGCAGTGTGAGTAGAGTCCAAAAAGGAAGAAATTTGGACGGAAATGACCACTTGAAAAATGTTTAACATTAAAAAACACACAGGTAGAGTACTGACAGATCCTCTGACATGTTTCACGCAGCACAGGGCGCTTTATCTTTGCGCGACACATGTCCGACGATCTGTCAGGGCTCTACCTGTATGTTTTTTAATTAATAAAAATGTTCAAGTGGTCATTTACGTCCAAGTTGCATTTGTCAGCTGTGCACCGGGTCCTTTTAAAAAAGTAGCCATGTGCGTGATATCCAAATATTTAAGACCATTTAAACAATGGGGCAACTATATTATCCAATATATATTTCTAAAAACTAACAGGAAGAGAACTTTTTAAAATAAAAATAAACCATTTTCTTTACAAGAAAAAAACAGTGGTGCTCAAATGTCCTAATATTCAGAGTGTTATACCTCTACATTCTGGACTAATTTGTATAGTTCACCTGGAAGGTGGCTCTGTACAGTACTTCCTTAAAGCAGCAATTATGGCTGCTCATTTTGTTTATTTGTTTTTTTGGGGCGGGAGGGAGGGGGAAGGGAATTTATTTTTAACAGGATTAGAACCAAAGGTCATCTGGAGCTAAAGTAACAAGCTCTGTTTTCATCTCTCGCCCCAACGCCCTTCCCCCCTATGTTCTCCTCCAATTTTGGGGGAAGAAATGGCCGGTCAATAGGAAGTCGCAACAGATGACAGACATCAGGACAGTGGGCACCGTCTTTCAAAAGACAGAAAGTCTGCTGGCTCCAAAATTGTATGTATAGTATGTCCGCAACCATGGTGGGGCCACTGTTGTGGAAAATAGAGCAGTTTCTCCAGAAGAAAATAAATATACTAATTTTAATATACAGGCACAGCCCCGTAAATATGCAGCATAAACACGGTGGAGTTTATGTATCAAAGTCTTCCAGCTACAAAACTCGGGGCAGGCTAGAGAAACAATTCTGCACCAATATATCAAAGATAAAGGTACAATAGCATACAATTGCCAAAATTCTCCAAGCTGTGATGCGGGGTATAGAGCCATGTAACTGCCAACTGACTTCAATTTCCATTGCTGCCAATTTTCAATATCCGATATCGTGACTTGGTGAATCATGGCCAATGTGATCTTTTTGCATTTGATAAATATGTTGTCTTGCTTCGGTATTGCCCCATTTCTGCAGCTGGGAGACTTTGAGAGGTAGATGCTTGCGTGTTCGGGCAACTGTGTTTTCTGTGAAATACATTGCATACTTCATTATGTGGTACCCTACATAGATTCATTGAGCTTATGAAAGATAAACATGGCTCAAATTCCTATGTTGATGTCTATTTGGAAAAGTGCATTGTTTTTTTCTTCATTTTTAATACGTGGTGTTTGTTGTTTCTATTGGAACCTGTTAAAGGTTGTGATGGTTACTGCATAAAAAAACAGCAGACTGATTACGTTTTAGTGTTGCATCTATAAAAATGGTACAATTTGCTAAGAAAAACATGTTAAAAATGTGTATTTGTGTCAATTTGCACAAGCAACATATGTTTCAAGTTTGTTAATCTTGCATTGTACATAGTTTCCCGAAAAAATAAATTAGGTTTGACTTTTTAAAATGACCCATGGACATCAGGCCCTATTCCGAAGCCACGACATAAAGTACAGATCCTCTATTGGGTTTCTTTAGCCTGTGTTGTGGGGCATTTGTGTGGCCCTCTGTGGCATTATGCATTTGTGAGTCCTACTATTTAGGACGTGTAATAGTCTTTTCTATCTAAATCTGGACATGTAGGTTGAGTCTTTATTTATATTTCAATTATATTTAATTTCTAAACATTTGTAATAATTTATAATTTTATAAATCAGGAACCTCATAGCTGAGTTACATGACTGTTTGTATGGATGCATGCTTGTGTTTGTCCTCTGATATGCTCCCACATTCCCCTTTTTTGGGGGGTATCATTCCTATATCAGTTATCAGTGTGCAATTTTCATAGGTAGGGATCTTTGGTTTTCCCCCCCTTCTTTTTGTGCTATAACCGACCGGTTACAACCTCACTGGGTACTTTCTCCCCAAGTTTTGGTTCATTTTGATATAAGTGTTTTTTTCTCCAGGTGTCCCTGTCCTATGGTAAAGAGTCAGTTCTTTTTATTTTTGTCCTTTTTATTTTATAGTTCAGTTGGTATGCTTTTTTCATGTTTCAGTTCATGTTTTTTATTATGTTTGTGTGATATGTGTTGTTTGGAGTTCTTGATGCAATTCATCCAATAAAATTATATATTTTTTAGTATTTTTGGTACAACATGTCTGAGTGCTATTTGTGAGGGTTGCTTTTTTCTTTTGTGGTTCACATTCATACTTCTGTTCCCTCCAGCACTGCTGACATAGGTCGCCTATTATTTTAATAAGCAACAGTCTGGTTAGGCTTAGACTTTATATATTATTTTCGGTTTGATTTGATGCAGTATTCCTAGTTGTGTTTTTTGTATATATATATATATATATATATATATATATATATATATATATACACCGTACACAAACTTTAATATCTGTATTCATCATGCACATCTTTTTGTTCAGAGTCATTTCTATATATACTGTATATATTCCTTTTCATTTGGGTTTTCCCTTGGATAGCTCCCCCTAGATGTATTTATAGGTAACTGTTTAGAATCATTATATGAAATTAATTGATTACAAGTAGATTGTTTTATGTATTTTTGTTTAATGCTTCTTGTATACATTATTCTCTTTATTGTCCGGCTTTAAAATAATATGTATATGCATGGTTTTATCATATTATCCCTATGTGGGGGTTTATCTATATGTTTTTTGGTTGTTTGTCCTTGTGTTTGTGTTTTTCACACAGGATGGTATTTTGGAATTCGAACACTCAGATGAAGGGTTAATACCCTACTCTATAACCAATTAATTATTGGATTATTTAAGGACTACTAGTCCATCCGATATGCAAAGCCTTGTGAAGTTGCGCATTTGATTCTGAAACACATAGGGTTGTGCTTTCTGTTTCCTGTTTCTGATATCAGGGGGGAGGAGGGTTAACCCCTTAATTACTATAGCAATTACTAACCGCTAATGTGATTAAAGGGTAAGGGGCCATTAGTTTGTATGTTTATTGTACTGTTGCTGCCAATGGAGGACAAGGATGGGGAGGACATTGGTTAGGATGGCCTTCATCCTGGCAGGGGTAAGTAGAAGTTGTATTTACTTTATGCTGGCTGGATAATGTTTTATTTTGAATGGTAAAATGAGCTATTATCCATATCTAGATAATAGTAATTATATACTACTGTAACTAAGTTATATTCCCAACCAATGCACTTACTACCCCCTTTACATTCTTACCCACACTCCTATTAAGCCTTTCACTTCCCTATGGATATACAGTATAATGTTCATCATGAAAGCCTGCGCCTGGATGCCCTTATGATGTATATGGTATGTCAGGCACATTCTCCTACCCTGCTCCAGCCAGCTGGGCTTTAAATTATCTCCTGCCTGTTGGAGAATCTCATATACTACTACACATGATCTGGGTTATTTCATTGTTTTAATGGAAGGTCCCCCTACTTCCCCCTTTTATGTCCTGATTTCAATCGATGAAAAGTAACCCCATCATTGCCTGTACTTCTAAAAATGAACCCCTTACATGTCTCCGCGGGTTTCATACCTTTTATACCAACAGGGGGGTGGGGTGAGGATGGAGGGGGGGGGGCGGATATTGAGGGGCCATCTGGTCCTTCCTGTGGCCTCTCCACACTGCTCTGTGTGTTGTCAGCTTGTGTGGCTAACTAAATACTTTTATTTGTGCAAGCTTTCTCTTCTTCGGGCGATGTTAAAATGGATTAAGCCAGGAAATTTACTTTCAAACAGAACACCTAGGAATGTTATCTCTGTGGTTGAAGCCTTACCCTACCCCCTGTGCAGTAGGTGATTTATGACTTACGGTGTTAAATGGTCCCTGAATGTTTGTGATGTTAAAGTAAGCATGTATGTGTGTATTTGTGTGGATGTGTGTAAATCTTAATTTATAAAGCACCCACAGTGTATGCAGCACTTTACAAAAGGTGTATGTAGAGGTGTATAACAATGGTGTGGGTAGGTGCTGAAAATTAAAATGGTGGGGAATTTCTGTGCATGTTTGTCGGTGGTCCCTATTGGTACTGTACAAAGGGATAGAATTACATAGTGCATTCGTATGTGTAAGAGGCAGGTATGTGTGGATTCATACAGCACAGTATTCATAGACATGGGCCTTAGCACTCATGGAAAGAGTTCTCTTGTGTAGTGGCTCATGGAGCTGTGGCTCGGTTTAGGCACTGGTGAGTGTCCCAAATAGTTTCATAAATTTGTATTCATGCAACCGTCTCTCTTTCGGTGTTCTAAAATTCTCCTATTATCTCTGGATCTGGCACACTGACTAAGGATATTTGTGGCTGGGTGGAAGAAAATCGATGAGAGCAAAGGAGCACTGCTGGTAAGAAAATCCAAAGGAAAAATCCTATAGGAAAAAATCAAGGGCACAACTCCAGACTAAAACTGAGGGTAATTTATTCCATGAGTACACAGGGACAGGAACACAGCCCACGCACCAAGGCGATTCGTCCCGTGGGACTTTATCAAGGTGTAACATGTATACATACCTCCTCGCATTTATAAGCCCCATTTCGCGCCAAAAAGTCCGTGAAGACACACTGCACATGCGCGCCAGTGACGCGTCGCAACACTGTGACACCAACTCATAACCAAGCAATCGGCTAAACCCCTGAGGTGACGTCACTAGTGTGCGCCCGCTTCCAGCCTGGAACGCATGGCACTGCTACTCCCACCGGGCTAGAGGCGGAAGGGAATTAGAAAAATGTTTTTTTTTCAACAACTTTATTAATACTCTAAAAAACAAACAAACTCACATACCAATCAAAGAAATCAATAAAATACACAAAAAGAACTTTAAACTAAGAGTTCAACAATATAAAAACACAAAAAATTGAAAAGAACATATTGATAAATCATATACATAATAATGCTAAAAGATATTAAAGCAATCACAAACCCAAGACTGACCATAGTGTTCAAATAATTAAACAACATAATTTTCACTATATGAAATGAATATATATATATATATATATATTTTTAATACATATTAAGTAATAAGTGAGATTAAACTATATTCATAAAGGGAAGCACAGACTAGGTATATGTGATTGTCATGGACATAGTACATTATATGGAGAGATATATATACATTTTCACTATAATATGTATTATTAAACCAATATTAAACTCCATATATGGATGAAACAGATAGACACCATTGAATGAAATATATCAATTACCAATATCATAAACAATTTAATTGAATTCGAGTAAACATAGAACATTAGTATAATGCAGAACCCTTACCCACTACAGAAAGTGGGAAAGGTCCCAATCAATATTCATACCGTGAGGCACTCTGGTTCTTAAAGTAAAGATCCAGAATGCCTCACGTTGATCCAACTTTTTGATCCTATCACCCCCTCTGGGCAATGGTAAAATAGACTCAATACCTTGAAAACTGGAGTTTTTTAAACCTCCTTGGGGACAGTTGGTGAAATGTTTGGGGACTGGATGATCCAAATTCCCTTTTGAAATCAGTCGCACATGCTCCATAATGCGCACTTTAAGATTCCTAATGGTTCTTCCAACATATTGGCTACCACATCCACAAGTGATGAGGTAGACAATATATGTGGATTTGCAATTAATAAATGATCTGATAGTATGAGACCTTCCAGTTTGACTGAATACACAACTATTCGATTTTATCATATAACTGCAAATCTTGCAATTACTGCAAGAGAAAGAACCATTAGGAAGTACATTCATCTGTTTATTTTGTGGGTAGAACAGACTTGGGGACAAAGAATTCGCTACCGTCTTGGCTTTCCTATATACTACATTTGGACCTGAAGTTATGTATTTTTGCAGAATAGGGTCCAGAGAAAGTATTGACCAATGTTTCTTTAAAATCTATTTAACCTGTTCAGCCTGGGCACTAAATGAGGTGATAAACAGTGGTGTGTGTCATTAAATCTTGGACCCCTCTTTGAGCGGTGAAACAAATCCGATCTATTGATAGCGGAGACCTCCTGTATAGTTTTACATAAATCATCTGAATTATAGCCACGTTGCACAAAACGATTAAACAGATCTTTAACACGTACTTCATAATCTTCATCATTTGAACAGTTACATCGAAGACGAATAAGTTGACCTTTGGGGATTCCTTTAATAAGGGCCCTTGGGTGACAGCTGTTGGCACGTAAAAAAGTGTTCCGAGAATTGGATTTATGATAAATATCAGATTGAATAGATAAATGAATATCAATATATAAGTATAAATCTAAATAGTGAATGTGATGGTGATTATACGTATAAGTGAAATTTAGATTATAAACATTATTATTTAGAGTGTTAATAAAAGATATAAGTGAAGTGACATCACCCTCCCAAATGAAAATAAGATCATCTATAAAATGTTTATAGAAAAAAATGTGCTCCCTAAACAAGTTCCCATCTCCAAACACGTGGACAGACTCCCACCACCCCATAAAGAGGTTGGCGTAGGAAGGAGCAAAGCTCGTTCCCATGGCTGTACCACGTGTTTGGAGATAGTGAACCCCATCAAAAAGAAAATAATTGTGAGTTAACAGAAAGTGAATAGAATCTAATAAAAAAGTGGTTTGTGCAGGTGAAATATCTGTGCGTGAAAGAAAATGGCCAACAGCTGACAACCCATGCTGGTGTGAAATCATAGTGTACAGGGATGTCACATCTAGTGTGACCCAGATCATATTAGATTTCCATGCAATTTGATTAATATGTGTCAGAAGGTCTCCATTATCAAGAATGAAGGATGGCAAAGATCTCACACGGGGCTGTAAAAACCGATCAACGTAGCGTGAAACACCACCCCCCAAAGATCCAATGCTAGATATAATGGGTCTCCCAGGAGGGGAGACCAGCGTTTTGTGGATCTTTGGGAGATGGTGAAACACTGCCGTGGTCGGGGTCGCATTAAACAAGAATTCTCTATCATTTTCATCAAGGACACATAACATAGTTACCTCATCAAGAAGTAGTTTAAGTTCCCCCTGAAATCTCTTTGTGGGGTCGGTTGGCAGTACAGCATAGGAACAAGTATCACAGAGCTGCCGAAGGGCCTCCCTGTGATAGTCATCCCTATGCTGCACTACGACCGCTCCCCCTTTATCAGCATTCTTGATAAATAGATTTGTATTCCTTTTTAACTCATTAAGTGCAACAATTTCACCCCCAGTGAGATTATCTTTGTAATGGGCATGACGCGGGGAGTCAAACATAAAGCCCTTTTCAAGAAGGATGAGGTCCCTTTCCACTAAGCTCTCGAATGTGGATAGGTACTTCCCCTTCACAAATGTAGGAAAAAATAAAGACCTTTTCTTAAGACCTGACTCCTTTCTACCAAAGAAGTTGTCTGGGTCATACTCCTCCGCAGAGGTACCCCCCAATTCCTCCATATCCTGGATGGTACAATGTTCTCTAAAAGAAAAATAGGGATTATTAGGGTCATTAACATTCATGGAATTAGAGGCAATAACATCTGTTGATTTTGAGTTTCTAGCATCATAGAACTTTTTTAAGGTACATTTTTTTAAAAACTTCAGTTTTCAAGGTATTGAGTCTATTTTACCATTGCCCTGAGGGGGTGATAGGATCAAAAAGTTGGATCAACGTGAGGCTTTCTGGATCTTTACTTTAAGAACCAGAGTGCCTCACGGTATGAATATTGATTGGGACCTTTCCCACTTTCTGTAGTGGGTAAGGGTTCTGCATTATACTAATGTTCTATGTTTACTCGAATTCAATTAAATTGTTTATGATATTGGTAATTGGTATATTTCATTCAATAGTGTCTATCTGTTTCATCCATATATGGAGTTTAATATTGGTTTAATAATACATATGATAGTGAATATTTATATATATCTCCATATAATGTACTATGCCCATGACAATCACATATACCTAGTCTGTGCTTCCCTTTATGAATATAGTTTAATCTCACTTATTACTTAATTAATATGTATTAAAAAAAAAAAAAAATATATATATATATATATATATATATATATATATATATATATATATATATATATATATATTCATTTCATATAGTGAATATTATGTTATTTAATTATTTGAACACTATGGTCAGTCTTGGGTTTGTGATTGCTTTAATATCTTTTTGCATTATTATGTATCTGATTTATCAATAGGTTCTTTTCAATTTTTTGTGTTTTTATATTGTTGAACTCTTAGTTTAAAGTTCTTTTTGTGTATTTTATTGATTTCTTTGATAGGTATGTGAGTTTGTTTGTTTTTTAGAGTATTAATAAAGTTGTTGAAAAAAACCACATTTTTTTAATTCCCATCCGCCTCTAGCCCGGTGGGAGTAGCAGTGCCATGCGTTCCAGGCTGGAAGCGGGCGCACACGAGTGACGTCATCTCAGGGGTTTAGCCGATTGGTTGGTTATGAGTTGGTGTCTCAGTGTTGCGACGCGTCACTGGCGCGCATGCGCAGTGTGTCTTCACAGACTTTTTGGCGCGAAATGGGGCTTATAAATGCGAGGAGGTATGTATACATGTTACACCTTGATAAAATCCCACGGGACGAAACGCGTTGGTGCGTGGGCTGTGTTCCTGTCCCTGTGTACTCATGGAATAAATTACCCTCAGTTTTAGTCTGGAGTTGTGCCCTTGATTATTCCTATAGGATTTTTCCTTTGGATATTCTTACCAGCAGTGCTCCTTTGCTCTCATCGATTTTGTTGTATACCTTACCAGGATTGCACACAGTGGAACTACCCTACAGATGATTTCTGGACTTCAATGTACCCCCGTGGGCAGGTAATGGGCAATAGCCCTTATATTCTTACCTTGGACCCTGTGACAGAGTGAAGTCAACTCCTATCAGTTACGCCTGGGAGACATATGTCTGAGTGCTTGATCCAGCACTCATAAGGGTTAACTCAGGTGGAAGTTAGAAAATCAGAACTCTTTAGCTGACACCTGAGAGCCAGCAAGGTAGATAAAGGATCATGTGACTGGCAGTAGCTGCCAGAGAGAGAGAGAGAAGCACACTGCTGCGTGAGCCCTTAGCCAGAGGGATTTCACCAAAGACTACTTCAACTAAAGTAAGGATTATTAATTTGTTTACTGACTGCTTAAAGTACCCTTATGGTTTGGTTCTGGTTTAGCCAGCCAGCCTGCTAGATAGGTCTGCTGTGTTATTAGTCAGTTTTTCTCCCAAAGTGGAGCAGGATTTATTTTGTTAAAGGGACAGTGTACCCGCATGTTATGTTACTGTGGAGAAATAAAGCCACTGAACGTTTTTATTTATCCTGAAACTATACGTGTGGACTGTTCCCTGACCTCGGCTACAGGCCGTCCTGCCACAGGTGGTGTCATAAGTGGGATGTCGGACAGGCCCTGTATCTGAAGGGCCACACAAAAAAAAATGGAGAATTTTTTTTCTCAGTTCCTTGAGCAACAGCTCCAGCTAGCAGAGAAGCAAGCAGAGCGACAAGCCCAGCAAGATGAGCGACAAGCCCAGCAAGCTGAGCGACAAGCCCAGCAAGATGAGCAACTGGCCCGGCGAGAGGAAAAGCTACTCCAACTGCTGGTCGAAGGCCCAACCCCAGGCAGACCAGGGATTCCAAATAACCCACACCGCGGTGATGCTGCCTAAAATGAAGCCAAACGAAGACCCAGAGGCATTTCTCCTCACTTTTGAAAGGGTAGCCATGGCCCACGGCTGGACAGTTGATCGCTGGGTAACGACTCTGGCTCCAGTCCTCATAGGGGAAGCTCAGGCAGCCTACCAGGCTCTTCCAGCGGACGAGGCCATGGACTATCAGAAACGAAAGGCTGCTATTCTGGATCGCCTAGGCCTCACGCCAGAGACCTACCGACAGCGGTTCCGGACAGTCAAATATACAAACCGAGACAGACCCCGGGTCGTAGCCCACCGCTTAGTAGACTTATGTGCCAGGTGGATACAACTGGAAAAACATGACAAGGCAGAGATCCTTGAACTGTTTGTGCTCGAGCAGTTCATACAGATACTGCCCTCCTCCCGCTCCTGGGTAAAAAGACACGCTGCATTTTCCCTGGATTCAGCGGTCCGCTTGGTGGAAAACTTTCTGGGCAACGACACCCAACAGGATAGCTGGGAACGGCCGGTGCAAACACCAGTTGCTTCCGGTGATACAAGAGGCAGGAGAGCAGACAATCGAGGGGTCTACAACCCGCCAGCTCGGGAGATCCAGTCAACCCGATCGGAAGACCCTTTCCCATCTCGGAGGGTTCCTGGTACAAACTCCCGCAGAGACGCCCATCCTGGGTCCGAGGCCACTGGATCACTCAAGGGAGGCCGCCACCCACAGTATTCCCAGAGAACTTGGACTCCTGTCACCCACCCGGTGGAGAGGATAACCCCACCAACCAGAAGGGAGGACCCCATCCAACAGCGGAGAGGTCCAAACACCGAGCCCCGTTGAGAGCTTCCACGGACGACCGAGTTTGTGGACTCAGGAGATGAGGAAATGGACTGTTCATATGGCAGAACCACTGCCACAGCTTGTCTCCGAGGGGACCACAATCCGTGGTTAGTCCCAGCATCTCTGGAGGGGACAAAAGTAAACGCCATGCTGGACTCGGGCTCTGGAAAAACCCTGATCGTAGAGGGCCTAATTCCAAGCAATAGACTATCTTATGACTCTCTTTGGAATATCGAGTGTATCCATGGGGATACAAAGAGATACCCGACGGCGAACGTTACACTGCGTATCCAGGATCAAGAGGCTAGCCTACTAGTGGGAGTTGCTCCCTGGCTACCTGCTCCTGTTCTACTTGGCCGAGACTGGCCCTACCTCGAAACATTGGTAGCCCCTACTCCTACGGAGCCTACTTCTCTGGTACCGGAGAAGCCCGGAGACTTGTTCCCTTTTTCCCCAGAGATTTTCCCCCGTAGACACCATGTACCAAAGACACGTAAACAGAGACGTGCGGAAAAAGAGGACTGGTTAAGAAAGGCTGGGACTTTTGGTAACATTAGTCAGCCCAAAGGACTGCAGGTCATGGCCGGGGATGACCAGGGTGGGGAACAGATAGATACGGGAATTTTGCCAGACCTGGATCTTCCTGACTTCCGTCACAGGCAGAGGGAGGACCCAGCTCTGGCTAGACAATATGAGAAGGTGGTACAAGTCAACAACAAGATAATAGATGAACAAGGTGTAAAAGTGTTTCAACATTTTGAACTGTTGAATGACATACTATATTGTGTGAATAAGGTTACACAAACAGGGGAGGTCATTCGACAGATGCTAGTCCCTAAAGGGTTGATTAAAACAGTGTTTACCCTAGCCCATACTCTCCCATGGGGTGGTCATTTGGGCAGAGATAAGACCACGGACCGCATCTCGTCCCGGTTTTACTGGCCAGGCATACATGGTGACATCATGAAACTATGTGAGACATGTCCTGAATGCCAGTTAACTAGCCAAAAAGGACAGAAGCCGGCTCCTTTGGTTCCTCTGCCCTTGGTAGCCGTCCCATTCGAGAGAATTGGGGTAGATCTGGTCGGACCTTTAGAACCCTCTGCAAAGGGACATAAATTTATACTCGTTGTTGTTGATTATGCCACCAATGATCCTGAGGCCTTCCCTCTGAGATCAGCCACTGCTAAACAGGTTGCTCACAGGCTGTTAGAACTGTTATCTAGGGTAGGACTTCCCCAAGTAATGTTAACTGACCAGGGAACAAATTTCATGGCAAAGTTAATGCAGGATGTCCTGAAGTTATTGGAGATAAAATCCGTCCGGACCTCGGTCTACCATCCTCAGACTGATGGATTGGTAGAGAGGTTTAACCGTACTTTAAAATCTATGCTTAGGAAGTTTGTGGACACTGAAAAGCAAGCTTGGGATGAACTTCTCCCTTTCCTGTTGTTTGCGGTACGAGAAGTTCCTCAATCATCCACAGGCTTCTCCCCGTTTGAGCTCCTATATGGACGCCAACCTCGGGGTATTCTCGACCTAATGAAGGAATCCTGGGAGGAGGAGCCCTCCCCCTCCAAGAATACCCTTCAGTATGTCATAGACCTTAGAAACCGCCTAGACATGATAGGTCGGTTTGCGAAGGAAAACCTCAAATCTGCTCAAGAACGTCAAGAGAGGCAGTACAACCAAAATGCTCGCTTGAGGGTCTTCCAACCTGGGGACCAAGTGATGCTACTACTACCGACATCAGAGAGTAAACTCCTTGCGAAGTGGCAGGGTCCTTTCCAAGTTCTCCGCCGCACCGGGGAGGTGAAATATGAGATCTCTCAACCAGGGTCCAGGAAGGGTAAACAAATCTACCACGTGAACCTCCTGAAACCCTGGAAAACGATGAGATCGCTGTTCATTCACCCTCGGGAAGGAGAGACGGATTTGGGTCCAAAGCTTCCAAAGGGTAGTACGTACACTGACCATCAGGTTCCCATGGGAGAGCAGTTAACAACGGAACAAAGGTCAGACCTACTTGATGTACAGTATGTGACCAGTTCCCAGATGTTTTTTCTGAGCTGCCAGGGCAGACTGATTTAGTGTCCCATAGGATTGAGACAGAACCTGGCGTAAAAGTACGGTCCCGTCCCTATAGATTGCCAGAGGGCCGAAAATACCTGATAGAGAGGGAGATAATAGACATGTTGGAATTGGGCGTGATCGAGGAGTCCCACAGCGAATGGTGTAGCCCTATCGTGTTGGTCCCTAAACCAGATGGGAAGGTGAGGTTTTGCGTTGATCTGCGAAAGGTAAATGCTGTATCCAGATTTGATGCATATCCAATGCCTAGGGTGGATGAATTGCTTGATTCGCTTGGTAAAGCAGAGTATATCTCCATCCTAGATCTCACGAAAGGATATTGGCAGATACCTCTAGCGGAAGAATCCAAATGCAAAACTGCCTTCGCCACCCCTCTCGGTTTATACCAATTCGTCACTATGCCATTTGGGTTACATGGGGCTCCAGCCACGTTCCAAAGGTTAATGGACAAGGTACTACGACCCCATAGGGCATATGCCGTGGCCTACTTGGATGACATTGTCATCTATAGCAGATACTGGCAGTCTCATATAAAAAGGTTAAGGGCAGTCCTAACGTCCTTAAGAGAAGCAGGGCTCACTGCAAATCCAAAAAAATGTGCCCTGGGTAAGTCAACTACAATATACTTGGGCTATGCCGTTGGGGGAGGGATAGTAAGGCCACTAGCTAGCAAGGTGGCCGCCATAAAGGAAGTCCCCACCCCACAGACAAAGACACAGGTCCGCTCCCTTTTGGGGTTAGCAGGGTATTACCGGCGGTTTACCTCCAATTTTTCAGAAATATCTGCACCCCTAACAGATCTGACAAAAAAGAGTGCCCCGACCCAAGTTAAATGGTCTTGGGAGTGCCATGACGCCTTTGACATGCTAAAAAAGTGCCTGTCAGAGGGCCCCGCTCTTCGGAGCCCAGATTTTTTTTTTTTTTCAAATATTTTTATTAGACAATTAGACATTAAAGCAGGTACAGCAAGTAGTGTTGCCTAACATTTTTGAAACATCACTGTTTTTTTGGGGGAAACAGATTGACAACCCGAGTTGTCAAAGAAAAGGGGGAGCGCCTTCAGAGAGGGAAGGCAGGGGGGGGGGGGGTTGAGGGAGGGGAGGGGGGGAAGGGGGGATAGGGGGATGGGTGTCCCATCTGGCTGTTGGGAGTTCTCTGCCAGGGGCAGTTTTTAGTCCCCTATGGGGAAGGGGTGGACCTCCATCTTGTCGGAGCTGATTGTCGCTCTCTATTGAGGAGAATCCAAGGTTCCCAGATATCCTCAAAGGCGGGGAGTTTTTGTCTCACGGTGGCAGTAAGCCTTTCCATGATCATCACATCACAGACTTTTTTTTTGATTGTGCTCAGTGCTGGCGTGGTTGTTTTCCTCCAGGAGGCCGCAATACAGCATCTTGCCGCGGTGAGAATGAAGGATATTAATTTCCTGGTTGGTCGGACAATGTCGGTCATTGGTGCGGCCAACAGGTAGGTCAGTGGTTCAATAGGTATTTCTAGGTCGGTGACCTCTTTTATCAAAATTTGGACCTTGGCCCAGTACTTCACAATTTCTGGACAGGACCACCAGATGTGGACCATGTCCCCTCTATTACCACAGCCTCTCCAGCATAGGTCTGATGCCAAAGGGTAGATCTGGTTTAATCGTGCTGGGGTAAGATACCAGCCAAACATGATTTTATAAATGTTTTCCTTTATTGTAGTGCATAGGGAAGTTTCTGAGGCTGCCTGCCAGATTTCTTCCCAAGTCTCTCTTTCTATATTTATACTCAGGTCTGCTGCCCATCTGAGCATGTAGTCATGCTGTGTGGGGGTCGTTGAGTGCTCTAGTGCACTATATATTTCTGAGATTAGACCTTTCTGGTGAGTCTTAACCTCGCAGAGATGTTCAAACTTAGTGAGAGTAGGGAATTCTGGGAGAGGGCATGTAGTTCGAATAAAGTTTCTGATTTGGAGGTATTTGAATGTGTTCAATTCTCTAATTTTATATTTGGTCCTCAGTTCTTGATAGCTCAGGAGCTTCCCTAGGCTCAGTAGATCGGCAATCGTCTCTATACCCCGTGTGTTAAAATGGTCGAACAGTTTAGATCCACATCCCGGAGGGAATTTCGGATTGTTAAAGATAGGGGTCAGTTGGGAACTTGTTGAGGAAAGGCCATATTTATATTTGCATCTTATCCAGACGTCCCACGTGTGTCGTGAGGCCTGTAGTTTAAGATTGTGTGTGTGCACATCTCCTCTGTCCAGGCTCCAGAGGCAGGCTTGCAGAGAAGGCATCTTGGTATATTGAGTCTCAATTTTTACCCAGCAACAACGGGTCGAGTCTGAGTTCCACATTACTACCTGCTTGAGCTGTGCGGCTAAGTAGTATTTATATAGGTCTGGTACTCCCAAACCTCCTCTAGATCTTGTAGCCATCAGGACCGATCTGGCGACTCTGGGTCTCTTGCCCTGCCAAATGAAGTGGAGCAATCTGTTCTGTATGTATTTTAGATCAGTGCCCGGAACGTGGATCGGGAGTGTTTGAAACAAGTATAACATTCTTGGGAGTATATTCATCTTAGCGGAGATCATCCTCCCGAACCACGAGATCTGGTAACCTTCCCACTGATCTAGATCCTTTTTGATCTTGTCCCATAACTTCGGGTAGTTATCCCGGTATAAATCCCGGTAGTGCCTTGACACATTAATTCCCAGATATTTAATGTACTGTATGAAGGGCACCATCTATAGCTAAAATTTAGTTTGAGTAGTTTGACTTCGGGATCTGGGAGGCTAAGATTTAGGGCCTCTGATTTGTCGCTGTTTATTTTATATCCTGATACCTTTCCAAACTCCGTCAGTGCCTTCTGAAGGTTAGGGAGGGAAGTTAGGGGCTTAGTCAAAGTTAGAATGATATCATCAGCGAATAGGGAAATTTTGTATTGTTCTTTATCGATGGGGATACCCTGGATGTTCGGGTTTTGTCTTATTTTAGTCGCCAATGGTTCGATCGTGAGGGCGAAAAGGAGGGGGGAAAGGGGGCATCCTTGCCGGGTTCCATTTCTGATTTGGAATCGTTCAGGGCCTCCACCTGAAAGTCTCACTGAGGCAGACGGGTATTGATATAGCGCTTGGACACCCTTCAAGAACGAGTCTCTGAACCCAAATTTTATCAGTGTTTGGTCTAAAAATAGCCAGTCAATTCTGTCAAATGCCTTCTCTGCGTCTAGGCTTAGTAACATCGCCTTTGAGCCTGAAAGGTGGGCATGGTCAACTAAATTAATGATTTTATGGGTATTGTCTGAGGCCTGGCGGCCTAGGACAAACCCGACCTGGTCCATGTGTATTAGTCTCGGGAGGATAGGATTAAGTCTGTTCGCCAAAATTTTGATATATAGTTTAAGGTCGTTGTTCAACAGTGAGATTGGTCTATAACTTCCGCACTTGGTGGGGTCCTTCCCTTCTTTGAGTATTATGGCCAGATTAGTGGACGACATTGAAGATGGGATAGGACTCCCTTCTAAGAATGAGTTGAACAAGCTCAATAGGTGAGTGGACAAGATGGGGAGAAATTTCTTATAATAGGCATTTGTGAAACCATCAGGGCCCGGCGTCTTGGAGATTTTTGATGCCTTGACGGCCGCTTCTAGTTCTTCTACCGTTATTTTTGCGTTTAAGATAATATTTTCCTCCTCTGTTAGCGAGGGGAGATCGCAATCGGCTAAGTAGTCAGTGGCTAATGACAAGTCCGTTAAGCTGGGGTTAGCAGAGTGGGCCCTCAGGTTATATAATTTGGTATAAAATTTGGTAAATTCCTCTGCTATTTTTTTTTCGTTGTATAGAAGCTCACCAGAGTAATTCCGGATTGCCGTTATTTGTGATCTTTTTTGAATTCCTCGTAACTTGCTAGCGAGAAGTATATCGGCCTTGTTCCCTTTATCATAATACCTCTGACCCATCCATTTAAGAGCTTTTTCTACGTTTTCCAATTGGATTATTCTTAAATCGCTTCTAGCAGTTGTCAGCTGTTTATAGATTCTCCGGGAGAGGTTATTTTTGTGCTGCTGCTCTAAGTTGATTATTTTGTCTGTAAGCTCTTTGGTTAATTTGAGTTTAGTTTTTTTCCGGTGGGAGGCAATCGAGATGAGGTTTCCTCGGATTGTCGCCTTATGGGCTTCCCACAGGCTTGCTGGAGACGAGACGGAGCCTGCGTTTATTCTAAAGTATTCCCTAAGGGATTTTTTGAGCTCCAACACTGTCCCGGAGTGATTCAGTAGGGAGTCGTTAAGTTTCCAGCTATACGAGATCGATTTCACAAATGGAATGGATAGGGTCATGGTGATGGGAGCGTGATCTGACCACGTGATAGGGCCGATATCTGAGTTTGTGGTGGCCTCTAGGATGTTCTTGGTAGCAAGAAAGTAGTCAATACGGGAATAGGTCTGGTGAGGTACCGAGTAAAAGGTATAATCCCTTTGCCCCTGATGTTGTGTTCTCCAAATGTCCACTAGAGAAAAGTCCCCCACAATGTCTTTGAATTTTTTCCCCAGTCTTTGTGACTGAGTGGAGTTTTGTCGTCCTGGGTGGCTCAATTTGTCTTCTTTTGGGTTGAGAGCCATATTTAGGTCACCTGCGATAAGTAGCGAGGATAATTACTGTGGGTCAATTTCTTCCAGAACTTTTTACAAGAATTCTGTCTGGTTCTCGTTTGGGGCATATAGGTTAATAAGGGCGATTGCCGTGCCTGAAAGTGAGCCGTAAACTACAATAAATTTTCCCTCTTGATCTGCCTGGATTTTTGTTAGATTAAATGGGGTGCCCTGGCGGATCAGAATGGCAACCCCTCTGCGTTTGCTACTGAATGATGAGAAATAGCTCAACGGATACGCATGTTGAAATGTTTTGGGCGGCTCTTGAGACGTGAAGTGTGTCTCCTGGAGGAAAACAACATCACCACCCGACTTCTTTATTTCCTGAAGGGCTAGGCGCCTCTTCCTATTGTTATGTAGGCCCTTAACATTTAGGGAAACAATTTTTAATGCTTTTTGGTGAGCCATATTATCTAGATCTGTTGTTGGCCTGTGAGTGGCTTCTCGTCTTGTTAGGAAGGGGGGGCTTGGGAGAGAGTCTCGGTAGTGGAGGGTTCATACCGTGCGGGAGGTCGATGTGTGTTTTTGTTGGTCTAGTGCTAGGGATAAACAGCCAAGATGGGCAGGAGGGGGGGGGTGGGATGGGGGGCCACTGGGACAGTGACAGCGGGTAGAAGAAGAAGGAAAGAAAGTCGACCCTAATGGGGTCTAAAAGGTTTTGAACCGGTCTGGACTAAAGACCGGCTGGTGTGGTTTAAGACCCTTGGGGGCGGGTCCGGTAACTTTCTCCAGCAGAGCCGGGCTGGGTGGAGACCCTTGGATGTCTATGGTTTCGTCCGAGCCTACTTTCTCTGGGGAGTCTTGGTTGGTGGGGCTTCTGAGGAGCATATCGTCGGCGGGGCAGATATGATCTGTTAGGCCTAAGCCTTGTTTCCCCTCATGTGGGGGGATTTGAGGGGAAGGGACATCCTTGATTTATCCAACAGTGGAATGTGGGCGTGTTTGGGAATCTGGGGGGAAGGGGGAGAGTGGGCGAGGGCGGGTGGAAGTGGGAGGGTAAGTGGCAGGTGTGGGGATGGGTACAGCGGGAAAGAGGGGAAGGAAGAGGGTGAAGGGAGGGGGAGAGGGGGGGTAGAGAGGGGGGGAGGGCAGAGAGGGGGGGGAAGGGTCAGTTTACGTACATCTCTCACATGGTATACATTTTCATTCGTTATTTGAATATGCTTTCTGTGTAATGTGTGTGGGGAGAGGGGGGGGATAAGGACGGGAGGGGGTGTGGTAAGAGGGGGTAGGGTGTAAGGGGTGGAGCCCCTTAGGTTGTGATTGGGTGTGTACAACAGACAGCATGTAAAATATACAGTATATATTCAGTTGAAACCAGATTAGACATTCTCAACATTTAGGAAGGTCTGTGGACTCTTGATGCCTGCTGGAATAATGTTGTTAGGAGCTATATCAGGAGAGTTTGGATCCTTGGGGGAGGAGGGAGGGGGAGGGGGGGGTGTGGGGGAAAAAAATAAGGGGGGGGGGTCATCGTGTGATGGTTGGTACAATACAACTCTCGTGTAACATACATTGACCGACATTTATTCGGAGATATTTTCCTTGTGGTGGATGTGGAGAAAGGGGGGGGGGAGATAGGAATGGGGGGGTGGTGGCGAGGGGAGGTAGAGGATGGGGTGTGGAGCAGGTAAGGATGAGTTTTGGCATAAACATCAAACCATATGCATGATACACAATATATATTCAGTAGATTAGGTGTCTGAGATTTGCAATGTTTAGGAGGTTCCGCTGCCTCCTGCGGCAAGTCTGGGTAATGCATCTCTCCACAGTGTGTTGTTGGAAACAGTTTTAGCAGAGCTCGGGCAAAAAAAAAAAAGGGGGGGGGAGGCGGGCTAGGTGGAAGGCAGGGGGGGGTGGTGGGAGGTGGGGGTATTGGAGTGAGGAAGGGGAATGTATCATGGGATAGGAAGTTTAACATTGAGCTTCAAAGCCTTTGAACTTGTTTACATGAGAGCAGTAAGGACTGTTCCTTTGTGTGTTTGTAGGGAAGTCATATTGCCTCAGGATTGGGATAACCGAGGGTTGGAACGGGGGCTCTGTTCAGAGCAAAAACCACATATTATGCGACGCATAGTCATGGGGGGAACATCTTTACATTTGGGTGGCCCCTCCAGGTCCCAGGAAGCTGAGAACCCGGGTGGAACACCAATCGAGGGAGACTCATTGCTACGTTGAAGCGTCTTCTGAGTGCTTAACCAAGCTGGGGTTGGGACTTGGGAAGGGTGGAGGGGAGAGGATCCGCTGGTTAGTGGAGGAGGGGGGGAAGCGATGGGGGGGAGGGTGGGAGGGGGGGTAATGGTGGGTGGGGGGGGGGGGTGGAGGGAGGAGGGAAGGGGGAGGATATTGGCGGGGAGGAGGGTGGAGGGGGGAGGTTTGGTGGTGGGGGTGGGGGAGGGGGGGAAGGAAAGGGGAGGGGGGAGGGAGGGGGAGGAAGGGGGGGAGGGAGGGGGTAGGGGGGGAGATGGGGGGATCTGGGAGGGGGGGTTAGAAGGGGGGGTATTGGGGTGAGGGAGGGGAATGCAGCATGGGGTTGGTAGCTTGACGTGGCATAGCTGAACCTTTGAACTTATTTACATGAGAACCGTAGGGTCTGTTCCTTTATGTGTTAGCAGGAAAGTCAACTTGCCTCAGCATTTGAATAACCGAGAGTTAGAACGGAGGCTCTATTCAGAGCAACAACAACATTTTATGTGATGCATAGTCAAGGGGGGAACATCTTTAAACTTGGGGTGGCCCTACCGGGTCCCAGGGAGCTGAGAGTCCGGGTGGAACATCAATCGAGGCAGGCACATTCCTAAGTTGAAGCGTCCTCTGATTGCTTAACCAGGTTAGGGGGGGCCTTGGTAAGGGTAATGGGAGGGGGATCCGCTAGTTAGTGGGGGGGGAAGTGATGGAGGGGGAAGGAGGGGAGAGGGGGGTGATGGTAGGTGGGGGGGGATGTAGGGGGGGAGGATGGAGGGGAGGGGGATGGAGGGGGGGGATGGAGGGGGGGTTGGTTATGGGGGTGGAGGGAGGGAAGGAAGGGGAGGGGGGGAGGAGGGATGGGGGGAGGGGGGGGGATCTGGGTGGGGGAGGGGGGGTTCTTTATCTATTCTAGGTGAACCCTCTATTGGGGGATAACACAACACTGGATTAATGGGGGATACAATGCTTAACTTGGAGCAATGGGGAGAGTCTAATAGGGAAAATGTGCGGGTGCAACAGTTTTACAGACCCTGTCCTTAGGCGCTTGTCCGCTGGATGTGGGTGGGTGGGTCGGGTAAGTCCTGCGCTGCTAGCACTCTCGTGGAGGGGGAGAGGAGACAAGGATTCCGGTGGAAAAGGCAAACAAACATGTCCCCTCGGCCGAGGGGGGGGGGCGCCGGGCAAAATGGAACCGGGATTGGTGAGGATCCCTTCGGGTGACGACCACTCGGTTCTCCTGGTGATCTGTTCGGGTTCCGTCCTCCGGGCTCACGTGGTGCTGCAGACGGTAGCGGAGGTGTACCGCGCACGATGGTGACGTCAGTCGTGGCTCATCTGGGTTTCGACGGGATGCTCCCCGGTGAGGTAGGGCCTCTCCAGGCGCCATTTTGTTGGGTTCCGGTGCTCACTGTACGGGATCCGTCGTCCGGTCTTCTGTGACGATGCGGCTGGGACCGGAGATGTGCCGCGTATGATGAAGGTTGCAGTTCGTCTGGGGATCAGTGGGGTTCTTCATGGAGAGGTAAGGCCTCTCCTGGCGCCATTTTTTGAGATTTCGGGACAGGTGGTGCTGTTCTCAGAGGCGGGCACCGTTGTGATCTGCGGATGTCCCCTCACTTGTCTCGGGATTGCCTTTCCTCCGCAATCCTTTCCGAGGCTCTTACAGGCTGGTCGTCTCTGTCCCGGGTTCGGTTTCCGGCTGGGTGGACAGTTTGGAAGGGTTCCGCGGGAAGGCCCAGGGCTTTTTCCAGATGCTCCATTTCCTCGGGGTGCCTTATGGTAAGTAATTTACCCTTCTGGGAAATTATCAGTTTAAAGGGAAATCCCCACTTATACTTTATTCCTTTCTCGCGGAGGAGTAATGTAAGGGGGCGCATCGCCTTACGTCGATCCACAGTGAGTTTAGAGAGGTCATTATAGACCTGAAGCGGTTCGCTTCGGAACGTGATCGTGTCCCTCTCTCTGCTAGCTCCGATTAGTTTATCTTTGGTGGAGTAGCTGTGGAGCCGCACGAGTACGTCCCGCCGGCGGTTTGGGTCATCAGAGCGTGGGCCCAGAGCCCTGTGCGCTCTGTCAATTTCCATATCGCGAGGATCGAGGTCTGGGCATATGGAAAGAAAGAAATCCGCTAGGTAGGCTCTTAAGTGAGTAGGCTGTACCGCCTCAAGGATGCCGCGGATCCTCAGGTTCTGGCGGCGATCCCTGTTTTCCTGGTCTTCCAATCCGTCGCGGAGTGTATGTATTTCTTGGCTCAGGCGGATTATTTCATCATCGGCCTCAGATT
Organism: Ascaphus truei; assembly: GCF_040206685.1. Lineage (NCBI taxonomy): Eukaryota > Metazoa > Chordata > Amphibia > Anura > Ascaphidae > Ascaphus > Ascaphus truei. Next base: position 312,543,277 of record NC_134484.1, read on the forward strand.
GATGTTGCAGGGCCTCATCCAGTCTGGCCTCCAGCGTGGTGGTGCGTTCTTGCAGGCCTTGGATGTCGTGTTTAATTTCCGCCACCGATTCCTTTATATTGGTTTGTAGCGATCGTTGGAGCTTGGCGTGGAGCTCCTCTAGGTACTCCTTCGTGATCCTCCCATCCGGGGAAGGGGGGGTCTCGGCGGGACTTGCCGGGTCTGAGAGGCCTTGTTTGCCTCGTGCAAACAATGTCTGGGCAATGTCTGGGCGCCATCTTGCCGTCTTCCCCCCGCCTCAGCGGGCTGTTTCGCAGGGGTGAAGAACCTGCCAACCCCTTGGATCGGGTGATTTTTTCCTTTATTTGACATCCCACTGGTATTAGGGATTAGTCAGGGGCTTTTTGGGGGTTTTTGGTTGGGCGAAATAGGTCTGAAATCAGTGTTTATATGGATGGGTCTCTGGAGCTCTCCCTTTACCCGTCTGTCCTGGATGACGTCATCGGCACGCCTCCCCGGAGCCCAGATTTTAAAGAGCCCTTCATCATCCAGATGGATGCCTCAGAGGTAGGACTGGGAGCAGTGCTGTCTCAGCAATTTGATGGTGTTGAACACCCCATACTGTTCATCAGCCAGAAGCTGTTCCCAAGGGAAGTGAGATATTCCGTTATTTAGAAGGAGTGCCTCGCTGTAAATTGGGCAATTGAGGCCTTGAGACATTATGTCGCCGGAGTACACTTCACCCTAGTCACTGACCATGCGCCCTTGAAGTGGTTAAACACAATGAAGGACACAAATCCAAGGTTGACCAGGTGGTATATTGCCCTCCAACCCTTCTCTTTTGATATTCAGCATAGACCTGGAAAGGACCATGGAAATGCTGATTTTTTTGTCAAGGGAAGGTGTGGAGGGTCGGGCTTCAGCCGTGTGGGACACTAGCCACACACAAACAGGGGAGGTACTGTATGTGACAGAGTGAAGTCAGCTCCTATCATTTACGCCTGGGAGACATATGTCTGAGTGCTTGATCCAGCACTCATAAGGGTTAACTCAGGTGGAAGTTAGAAAATCAGAACTCTTTAACTGACACCTGAGAGCCAGCAAGGTAGATAAAGGATCATGTGACTGGCAGTAGCTGCCAGAGAGAGAGAGAGAAGCACACTGCTGCGTGAGCCCTTAGCCAGAGGGATTTCACCAAAGACTACTTCAACTAAAGTAAGGATTATTAATTTGTTTACTGACTGCTTAAAGTACCCTTATGGTTTGGTTCTGGTTTAGCCAGCCAGCCTACTAGATAGGTCTGCTGTGTTATTAGTCAGTTTTTCTCCCAAAGTGGAGCAGGATTTATTTTGTTAAAGGGACAGTGTACCCGCATGTTATGTTACTGTGGAGAAATAAAGCCACTGAACGTTTTTATTTATCCTGAAACTATACGTGTGGACTGTTCCCTGACCTCGGCTACAGGCCGTCCTGCCACAGACCCTATATGGGGAAGTGTGTTGGTTAAGTGGGGTGTGCGGTGGGACCTCATCTGCGGCAGTCTGGCTGACTGACCGCTAGGTCCTTTATTTTTGGCCCCCCTTAATTCCTTATTACATACATGATGATATGGATTTATGATAAGTTCCCATCTACCTTTATGTCTACAGTCTTTCTGTAAGTCTAAACACTTATATTGAGCGTCGGTCTCTACATCAATATACATGGCTGGGTGGAAGGCATTCTAAAACCACAGCTATATCCAGGTCTCCACTGACCTGCTACACAAACTTAACACCATTGGCCCCCTCCCAACAAGAACACTACCAGCAACCATGGATGTAGAATCACTCTACACAAATATCCCCCACAAAGATGGGATTTCAGCCTGCAGATACTTTCTGGGACAGCAGGATCCACTCACAGACTGTGACTAAATGCATCAAATTAATTCTGACCCATAACTACTTCACATTTTGAAATTACACATACCTCCACACAACCGGACCGCTATGGGCACTCGGATGTCGCCACAGTATGCCAATCTGTTCTGCGCAAAACTGGAAAGCGATTTTCTTTCCACCTGTCACTTGAAACACCTTACATACTTTTGGTACATCAATGAAATCCTCTGTATTTGGACTTCTGGTGAACAGGACTGTCACGGTAGACCAAGCTTTTTAAGACTTTTAATTACCGGGGATCATTCATTGAGAAAAGCAGAGAGATAAAAATAAATTGCATTTATTCACATAACGAACGTACACAACTATGTTACACAAATTACAGGCAAAAGTCACATATACTTTGGAAACTGGGATAACAAAACTAATCTTTTCTAGTTGCAAACACACAGCAAAATAATTCCTAGACACTTTTCCTTCCTGCGGCCTCTTGCTGTTGGATTCTGGTCACTTAGCCTCTGAGAAATTTAGGTTATTTACTCAGAGCTCCTCAAATAGGACTGAATCTCAGGTGAATCACACATGTAACTGATGGAACTCATGAAAAACTTAGATTGATCCGATGGAACTGACTTTCTGACGGAAAACATGACCTTTTAAAAACTCCCAAAAGTCCATCCTATCAGTCTGCAGCGAATCACTGCGTGGGAATGTTATCCCTGGCCACTCACACAGTTGCCAGTTCATAACCCCTGACATCAGAATAGTGAGAGGGCATGTGCAGGAACAACCATTTTACTCACTCACTATTCGAAACCACCCCACCGGCTCAAATGCCACCAAGTCTGGCCTTGGCCACATGGCTTCTTTGATCTGAGGATACGGGCCTCAATTAGCACGGAAGGGCTAAAAAATTGTTCACACTTCTAGTTCTTTGCGTTTGAACTGACTCTTTGAGGCTGGGAATATTGGGTGCTTATGTAACCTTTTCCTGCTGATAAACAGATCGCACCTCTGGGACAAATGTCTCTTTGCAGCTCCCCTGCTTCCTACTGCTTGCGTGTACTGACTGATTTGTGTGGAGCTTGCGTGTACTGACTGATCTGTGTGTTTGAAGTGCTGGTTGTTTAAAGTGTGTGCAGTTAGAACCAGAAGCAATTTGAACAAGGAAGCGGTTAAACAGGGTATAGTATATTGAAGTATAGTTTACTGTTAGTACCTATAAACTTCATAGTTGCTAGAATGAACAGGATTGAAAATGCCACTCAATGCACATCTTGCCACATGTATGTGCACTTGGAGCAGCTGTTCCAAGGAGCATACCGCTGTGAGAGTTATGAGCGAGTGGTCTCTTTAGAATCAGAGATTGCTGATCTGAAGGGGCAACTTGCAATATTGAGGGACATTGGCAATCTTGAAAGGGGTTTAGAGCTCACTGAGCAGGCCCTTGCTTCGACTAGTGGTGCAGATGGTGGTGCTGTTAGTGAGGAGCAGGTAGGTAGCTTGGTTGCTATTAGTGAGGAGCAGGTAGGTAGCTTGGTGACAGTTAGAAGGGGAAGCAGGGCAATAGGGAGAGGCAGGTCGTTTCTGAGCTGACACATCCCAATAATTTTGCCGTGTTGAGTGAAGATATTGGGAATGTCGGGGCAGAAATGGCAAGGCTGGGGGAGACTAATTCCTCTAGCAGCCAGGGGAATAGTTCCTCCAGCACAGTGGGGACTCAGGATGCTCAGATACAAAGAAAGATTGTGGTGGTAGGGGACTCCATTATTAGGAAGGTAGATAGGGTAATCTATTGCCATGACCGCATGAACCGAACAGTTTGTTGTCTCCCAGGTGCTCGGGTTCGACACATTGCGGATCGGGTAGACAGATTGTTGTGGGGGGTTGGGATTGACCCGGAGGTCTTGGTACACGTTGCACCAATGACAAAGTTAGAGAAAGATGGAGGGTCCTAAAAAATGATTACAGGGACCTAGGCCAAAAGCTTAAGGCAAGGACCTCCAAGGTAGTATTTTCTGAAATACTACCAGTGCCATGCGCTACCGCAGGGAGACAGTCAGAGATCAGGGAGGTTAATGCATGGGTAAGAAAGGGGTGCAGAAAGGAGGGGTTTGGGTTTTTAGAGCACTGGGACTCCTTTTCTGAGAGGTGCCATCTATATTCTAGGGACGGATTGCACCTCAATGAAGAGGTATCTTCTGTGCTAGGGGGGAGAATGCTAAAAAGGTTGGAGGAGATTTTAAACTAGGATGGAGGGGGGAGGGGAATGAAACAGATAATGAACTAAATGGAATAGTCTAGGATACAAGGTCTAGAAAAAAGGGTGGTGTGTATAGCGCTAAAAATAAAGGTGAATACAAAATACAATACAAAATATATTATCAACAACGTGGTGAATATTAATAATAATTAAATGGAATTAGGCAAGGCTGCCAGGAATAACTAACCCAAACACAGTTAGTGGAAAACAAAGAAAACAATACAGACCGGCGCCTTAGAGTCCAAATATGTGATATATAAAAGTCCAATGGATGGCTTGGGATATCCAATAAATGGTGATCTAGTCCAGTGGACAGCAGGTTCCTCAGCAGCAACAATGATATGACATGCAGGGGAGACAAGAGAAGAAGATCATAGCGTAACAAAGTATGGTTATAACAATTAACACATAGACATAGACAGACAAGCTCACACAACACTAAACAAGTAGGCTGACTAATACAATAATGATTTCATGAACAAGATAAAATAACAGCAGGCTGGTGACGAGCAGGTCTAGGATCCGGTGTGTAAAACCGGAATCCTACTTACAGCAAGTCCCCAGGATATAAGCAGGTGAGTGGAGTATAGGTGGTCCGGCGACAGATGTTGGTGGACGCGTGCCACGTGTAGATGCCTGCAGGTGCCTCTTCGGATTACTGCCGATGATGGTGATGCTGCCTTCTGCTTCACAGGATGGCTTCCGTTGGCACCCGGAACTGTGTCACAGCGGGCGGGACAACACACCGGATCACACTGCAGATAAAAGCTCCTATACACCGCGACTCCAGAAACTGCTTCAAAGGTCTGCTCCTCTACCAGTACAGCTGGTGAATGACTCTCAAAGGCCCTTTGAGAGTTATTCACCAGCTGTACTGGTAGAGGAGCAGACCTTTGAAGCAGTTCCTGGAGTCGCGGTGTATAGGAGCTTGTATCTGCAGTGTGATCCGGTGTGTTGTCCCGCCCGCTGTGACGCAGTTCCGGGCGCCAACGGAAGGCGTCCTGTGAAGCAGAAGGCAGCGTCGCCATCATCGGCAGTAATCCGAAGAGGCACCTGCAGGCATCTACACGTGGCACGCATCCACCAACATCTGTCGCCGGACCACCTATACTCCACTCACCTGCTTATATCCTGGGGACTTGCTGTAAGTAGGATTCCGGTTTTACACACCGGATCCTAGACCTGCTCGTCACCAGCCTGCTGTTATTTTATCTTGTTCATTAAATCATTATTGTATTAGTCAGCCTACTTGTTTAGTGTTGTTTGAGCTTGTCTGTCTATGTCTATGTGTTAATTGTTATAACCATACTTTGTTACGCTATGATCTTCTTCTCTTGTCTCCCCTGCATGTCATATCATTGTTGCTGCTGAGGAACCTGCTGTCCACTGGACTAGATCACCATTTATTGGATATCCCAAGCCATCCATTGGACTTTTATATATCACATATTTGGATTCTAAGGCGCCGGTCTGTATTGTTTTCTAGGATACAAGGTGATTTGGAGGTAGAATGGGGGCAAGTGCGAGTTTGACTAGCAGTGAAACACCCATGGTAAATACAGATAATACTAGAAAACTTCTAAAGACTAAACCAAGTGGGCACAGAAAGGAAGGAGCAGATAAGATAATGTACAGGCTGAAAAAAAACTTAAATGCATGCTTGCTAATGCAAGAAGCCTGACAGATAAAATGGGGGAGCTTGAATTAATAGCTTTAAGGGAGCAGTATGATATCATAGGCAGTGGTCGACAAATCACCAAAAAATCTACTCGCCGAACAAAAAAATCTACTCGCCACCTAGTACAAAATGTGTGCTGCTTGGGCCAATAGGAGCTCGCCACGATGTTAAATCCACTCGCCCGGGGCGTGCAAATTTATAGGTTTGTCGAACACTGATCATAGGCATTACTGAAACATGGTGGGATGAAACTCATGACTGGATAGTTAATTTAGAGGGTTATTCCCTTTTTCGGAAGGATCGAACAAATAGAAGGGGAGGTGGAGTATGTTTATATGTTAAACCGGATCTAAAACCTATTATAAGGGAAGATGTTTATGAAGGGAATGATGAAAATGTAGAGACTTTGTGGATAGAAATTAGCAGTGGAGGTAAATGTATTAAGAAAATGTTTGTGGGAATATGCTATAAACCACCACATATCTGTGAGATTGAGGAAGCTAAAATACTTTTGCAAATGGAGAAGGCATCAAAACTGGGTCATGTTTGCATAATGGGGGATTTTAATTATCCAGACATAGACTGGGGCAATGAGATTAGCATTACAACAAAAGTGAACAGGTTTTTGGGGGTGCTTAAAGACAATTATATGACCCAAATTATTGAGGAACCAACCAGGAGAGGGGCAATACTGGATTTTGTCATATCAAACAATGTTGAAGTAATAACAAATATTCATGTCCTGGAACATTTGGGTAACAGTGATCATAACATGGTCTCATTTGAAATAAATTATCACAAAATAGATAACTTGGATTCAACGAAGACCTTAAACTTTAGAACGGCAGATTTTAATAAACTGAGGTCTAATCTAGTAGTAATACACTGGGATGATGTTTTTGCAGGGAAATATGTAGAAGATAAATGGGCAGTCTTTAAAACATTGTTAGAAAAGCACACTTAACAATGTATACCCTTGGGTAATAAGTATAAAAGAAATAAGTCAAAACCAATGTGGCTAAATAAACAGGTAGGGGAGGAAATGGACAAGAAGAGGAAGGCGTTTAGATTCTTTAAGTCAGAAGGGACGGAGACATCGTATCAGAATTATAAGGAATGTAACAAAAATTGCAAAAGGGCAATCAAATTGGCAAAAATGGATAATGAAAAAAGGATTGCAATAGAAAGTAAGGTCAACCCTAAAAAGTTCTTTAAGTACCTTAAAAACAATAAAACGAGAAAAGAAAATATAGGACCCTTTCAGTGTGAGATGGGTAGGCAGATTATTGGAGATAAGGAAAAAGCTGAGGTATTAAACAAATTCTTTGCCTCTGTGTTTACCAGGGAAGAATCAAGTTCAATAGTAGTGCCGCAGGAGGAAGCAACAACCTCCATATTAATGAACAATTGGTTAACTGAGGAAGAAGTTCATAAGCGACTTCAAAAAATTAAAGTAAATAAGGCACCTGGCCCCGATGGCATACATCCAAGAGTTCTCAAGGAGTTAAGCTCAGTAATAGCCAAACCATTATATGTAATATTCAAGGACTCCATTTCCAAAGGCTCAGTACCACAAGATTGGCATAATGCAGATGTGGTGCCTATATTTAAAGAGGGAGCTAGATCACAACCGGGAAATTACAGACCTGTAAGCCTGACTTCAATAGTGGGGAAACTACTTGAAGGTTTAATACGGGATAATATTCAGGAATACCTAATGGAAAACATAATTATTAGTAATAGTCAGCATGGATTTATGAAGGATAGATCTTGCCAAACTAACCTTATTTGTTTCTTTGCAGAGGTAAGTAGGAATTTAGTCCAGGGTAATGCAGTTGATGTGGTCTACTTAGATTTTGCAAAGGCTTTTGATACGGTTTCACACAAGAGGTTGTTGTACAAAATAAAGAAAATTGGACTTAGTAATAATATATGCACCTGGATTGAAAACTGGTTAAAGGACAGACAACAGAGGGTTATCATAAATTGAACTTTTTCAGGTTGGGCTAAAGTCGTGAGTGGAGTACCTCAGGGATCGGTACTGGGACCCCTGCTTTTTAACTTGTTTATTAATGACCTTGAGGTTGGGATCGAGAGCAAAGTCTCCATCTTTGCTCATGATACTAAATTGTGTAAGGTAATAGAATCAGAGCAGGATGACATTTCTCTTAAGAAGGACTTGGAGAGACTGGAAACGTGGGCAGGTAAATGGCAGATGAGGTTTAATACAAATAAATGTAAGGTTATGCATTTGGGATGCAAGAATAAAAAGGCAACTTACAAATTAAATGGAGATATATTGGGGGAATCCTTGATGGAGAAGGATTTAGGAGTGCTTGTAGACTGCAGGCTTAGCAATAGTGCCCAATGTCATGCAGTAGCTGCAAAGGCAAACTAGATCTTATCTTGCATCAAACGGGCAATGGATGGAAGGGAAGTAAACATAATTATGCCCCTTTACAAAGCACCATTAAGACCACACCTTGAATATGGAGTACAATTTTGGGCACCAGTCCTAAGAAAAGACATTATGGAATTAGAGAGAGTGCAGAGAAGAGCCACCAAATTAATAAAGGGGATGGACAATCTAATTTATGAGGAGAGGCTAGCTAAATTAGATTTATTTACATTAGAAAAGAGGAGTCTAAGAGGAGTTATGATAACTATATACAAATATATTCGGGGACAATACAAGGAGCTTTCAAAAGAACTATTCATCCCACGGGCAGTACAAAGGACTCTGGGCCATCCCTTAAGGTTGGAGGAAAGGAAATTTCACCAGCAACAAAGGAAAGGGTTCTTTACAGTAAGGGCAGTTAAAATGTGGAATTCATTACCCATGGAGACTGTGATGGCAGATACAATAGATTTGTTCAAAAATAGGTTGGACCTCTTTTTAGATGGGAAAGGTATACAGGGATATACCAAATAAGTATACATGGGAAGGATGTTGATCCAGGGATTAATCCGATTGACAATTCTTGGAGTCAGGAAGGAATTAATTTTTCCCCTTAATGTTTTTTTTGGTTTGCCTTCCTCTGGATCAATAAGTAAGTATAGATATAGGATAAAGTATCTGTTGTCTAAATTTAGCATAGGTTGAACTTGATGGACCTACGTCATTTTTCAACCTCATCTACTATGTGACTATGCAAATGAATTGTTTATCTAACTGACTTCCTGTGATATTACTTCCAAACCCTAACTTATAAATCTTGGGGGATGGTTAAAACCCCATCTCTTTCCCCCCCTTAGTCAAAAACATTGTTATCATAATTCATACATTTAACACATGATATGATTTCCCCCCTGAACCCCTAACTGGATTCAGGGTACCTGAGTACCTCTGCTATACAGGGGAATCCCTGCTATACCTGCAGTTATATTTTAACTCCTTCATACCCATTTACCTTTTATATTAATAGAACAAAACGGCTCAGTCTTATACCTGACTAGAGTGTGGGGATAAACATTAACCCCTTATGCCCTGTGTAGGTTGGAGTATTTTTCACCCAGTCACAATAATGCATACATAATGCCCGGGCCCAAGAGCTGACACTCTAGGACCCCAAAACACGGGTCAGGGGTAACCAAGTGGGCTTGACCTTTATTATAAGCCTGGTTAACCCTTGCCCCACCACAAGGACCTCATACAGTTCCATGAGAACTTCAATACATTCCACCCGACTATCAAACTCAAACTCAACCATTCCCCGGATGAAGTACATTTCCTAGACACCACTATTACTATAAAGAACAACCAACTGCAGACCTCTATCTCAAACCTACATACCGAGCAGCTATTTGAGGGACAATAGCTTCCACCCCACACAAACGAAGCATGCAACATCTACAGTCAAGCCCTACGATACAACTGGATATGCTCTGACACAGCAGACAGAGGCCAGTGCATTACAGCCTTGAGATCGGATTTCATAAACCGTGAATACAACCACAGAATTGTAGCTCAGCAAATCCACCAGAATACCAAGAAGTGACCTCAATGAATACAGAAAGAAATAGAGAAGCGACAGGGTACCTGTGGTGTCACATATAACCCACACCTAGAAGTCCTGCGTAATATTGCCAGGGAACTACAACCCATTCAGCAAGATACAAGACTGACACAGGTCTTCCCTGAAACACCCTTAATATCACACAGACAACCTCATAATCTCAAGGAAATGATTGTGAGAAATAAAGTATTCAACAATACAACTGAATGCGGGACAAGACTATGCCAGAACGCAAGATGCAAAACCTGCGCAATGCTCCACACAGCGGGCACACTACAAATACCACACAGGAATCTGGCGTACAAAGTCAAAGGAAGGTTCACCTGTTCCTCCAGCAATGTCATGTAACTTATCATGTGCATGAAATGCCCGGGGGCTGCTACTACATAGGTGAGATGGGACAGGGGCTAAACAAGAGAATGAATCTGCATCACCACAGCATCACACGCTGAACAAGAGACAGTCATATGGGCGGACATTTCTCTCACTCTAGTCATAAAACGAACGATCTGAAGGTGGCATACTGAAAGTTAATCTCAGAACACTGAAAGAGAGACAGTGGCATGAATACAAATTTATGGATCTATTTGGGACACTCACCGGTGGCCTAAAGCGAGCTGCAGCTTCATGAGTCACTACACAAGAGAACTCTCTTCCCACGAGTGCAAAGCCTTATGTCTATGAATACTGCACTGTATGAATGCACACACACCTGCCTCTTACACATACAAATGCACTATTACATTCTGGGCCTCATTCTGTAAGCATCGATAAGGCACTTATCGACCACTTATCGGCCAAAATGCCTACTCGTATTCAGTAAGCCTCGATAAGTGGCCGATAACGGCCTGTATCACCGCAAAATCTTATGACCCAAATAAAATTGCCGATTGAGCGGCGATCAGCCACTTATTGACCATTTTCGGACGGATCATAAACTCGCGCGATTCTAGTATCCGCGAGTCGCCTGTCGCCGCCTATCGCAGCCTATCGCAGCCCTAAAAAGGCAATCTTCTCCCTAATTCCATTACGCCTCAAAATTTTGGCAGATTGGTGGGGAGATGCGTCGCTGAGCTGCGATAAGTGGGGACTTAGAAAAAATCAGGCCCTTTTCCTGCCTTGGAATTATGCCCGGAGTCTCCAGAGCTGATAGCCATTAATACCAACACCGGAGCCCCCCGGCATGCATCCGATGCAGGAAAAATGCATTTACAGCAACTTCATTAACTTAGCGGCTAACCGCTAAGGCAATAAAGGGGTTAATCACCCGTGCCAGGCTTACTGTGGCTAGCGAGGGAAAAAGGAGACCAAAAAGCGCACCAGCACAAACGGAGCAGGAAGAACCCAGGACAAAAAATTATTAAAAGGGCACTTTAATGTGACAAAAGACCCATCCAACGCGTTTCGAACGTCACAGCGTTCTTTTTCAAGGATAAAACACAATGTGATAACATCCATTATATGCCCTCTTACCTGTGGGCCGTTTCGCGCCAAAACTCGGAACCTGATGACGTCATGACGCTGCGGGCTTGTGATGTCACATTTAGCCTCAAAATGGTTAACAGCCACCTGATTGGCTGTTAAAACCATGTGGCGACTTTAATTATTTTTTTTTTAAATTACGTCACTTAAAGGGAATGATGCCAGCCAATCAGAATGGCTGTGCTTCATTTGCCTTTAAGATGACGTCTCGAAGCCGGCATCACATGGTATTTCAGCCAAACAGATCGTGGGAACCAATTCCACACTCTGATTGGCTGAAATACCATGTGACGCCGGCCATCTTGGATTTAGTGACATCATCTTAAAGGCAAATGAAGCACAGCCATTCTGATTGGCTGGCATCATTCCCTTTAAGTGACGTCATTTAAAAAAAAAATTTAAGTCGCCACATGGTTTTAACAGCCAATCAGGTGCTGTTAACAATTTTGAGGCTATTTATGACGTCACAAGCCCTATTTAAGGCCGTGACGCCTCATTCAGCCCAAGAAGACGACGAGACAACATCGGTTGGGATCTACCATGGGGCTTTTTGGATTGACAGATGAAGATAGAAGATAAAGAAGATCAAGAAATGGTGACAGATGAAGATAGAAGAAGGTGATTAAAGAAAGAAAAAAGAAGATTTTTGTACCTGATCCGGATCTTTATGGCGGACGGCATCGGATGCTGTTGCAGGCTTTCAAGGTACGTGAGCTTCCTGTTTCCCCGGGAGTCTGAGGGGCAACGCTTCTAATGGTAAGAAATATTTTGAATGTTTGTAAATGTCTTTTTTCATTGAACGTGTTTTTTGATTTTTGTGGGGAGGCACATTGACTGATAATACATTAATCCATACCACTTTACGGTACAGATTAATACATTATTATGACAATATTTGGGGGGCATTTGTGGCTTGATATTGCTGTTGTTTTTTCTAATTACAGTTTATTATGTGGATGTCATTGTTTGTTTTTTTCCTGCTTGATTGAAATCAAATGTTTGCGATTGTTGTTCGTTTTTACTTAATGTTGAATTATGTTAGCTAATGCGTTTAACGGTTATTTCAGATATTGTTTGAATTTATTTCTTTGTAGTTTAATGTTTTAATTCATTCATTAATGTTGTAGAAATTAATTGGTTTGATTGGTTAAAGGTTTAATTAACAACATTGTTGATGTTGTTATTGCTTGTATTCATTGAATTATCGGCTACTGTTTTTATTTAGTGAAGTATGTTTTTTTGGAGTTATGTTTTATTATTGTGTGTCTGGTGCATTAATGTATTGTAACTAGGGTGCCCATTGAGTGCTATAGAGGCTTATCATGCCCATATTATTATTATATGGGTATGATGTACCACTATACTACTCAATGGGTACAGGGTGGGTATAGTCAGTCCGGGGTGGGTGCTTAGGCCTCCCGGGTTTGTATCGGGGCAGGGAGGGTTAAGCCCTTAATTACTATAGCGGTTATTAACCATTAAGGTGATTAAGGGGTTTAGGGGCCATTAGATTGTCTTTATTATGTATATATGCTTTCTGACAACGGAGGACAGAGGGACATGCTGGTGTGGTAAGTAGAACTGTAATTATTTACTTTATTGAAGCATGCTAATGTTGTGTTTAATAATGGGCAAATAATCTATTATCCATTTCTGGATAATAGATATTTTTCCCATTACTGTGTGTGTTTGGGCGGAGGGGGACGTGTATTGATGTGTATTAAATATTTTTTAATATACATTTCTTTCATAGTGTAGATGTGCAGGGGGTCTCCGGAGCTGAAGTGCGTTGGTTTTATGTCCGGGGACACCCTGCTTCCCGAGATACAGGCCCCATTATGGAGTGCCGGTATCCCTCTGCATTGAAATGTCCCGCGTCACGTGACCGGGATATTTCAAAGCATAGGAGATACCGGCACCCCATAAAGGTTCCTGTATCTCGGGAAGCAGGGTGTCCCCGGACCTGAGACCAATGCGGTTCAGCTCAGGATACCCCATGCACATCTACACTATAAAAGAAATGTATATTAAAAAACATAATTTGTGAGCAACTTTGTCGCTCTAAGAGACGGCTCTCTCAGAGCCGCTCTCTCTGCAGCAGAAATGTATCGCCGGGTTAGGCCTTTTCAGAGGCACTATGCCAGGCCTGCACAACTTGTAAAGCGAGAAGGGCCGAACTGCTCCAAGGAAAACAGATTTGGGCCGCACGGGTAAAATCATCATCATCATCATCAGCATCAGCATCATCATCATCATATCTCCCCCAGCACCTCTCATCATCATCATCCTCATATCTCCTCCAGCAACCCTCTTGAATCTCTCCCAGCACCCCTCTTCATCCTCATATCTGCCCCAGCACCCCATCATCCTCATATCTCCCCAGCACCCCTCATCATCCTCATATCTCCCCCAGCACAAATCATCTTTATATATCTCCCCCTGCACCCCCCATCATCAACCTTTGCGAGACCCCCATCTCTCCCCCTCACCCATAAACAATACTCTCCCTCCACATAACACACAATACCCCCCTGCAGACCACACACATCCCACCCCCCTGCACCTCCCCCCCTGTACCTCACCCTGCACCTCCTCCCCCTGCATCTCGCATCACATTCCTGCACCTCACATCACCCCCCTGCACCTCACCTCCCATCACCCCAATACACCTCCCCCTGCACCTCACCTCCCCACCTGCACCTCACCTCACTCACTCCCCTGCACCTTACCTCACCTCCACCCCCGGCACCTCACCTCACTCACTCCTCTGTGCACCTCAACCCCCCTGCACCTCACCTCACATCACTAGCCTGCACCTCCCCTCCCTGCACCTCACCTCCCCCCTCACCTCACATCACTCTCCCCCCTGCACCTCACCTCCCCCTGCACCTCACATCACTCTCCCCCCTGCACCTCACATCACCCCCCTACACCTCCCCCCTGCACTTCACCTCACTCCCCTGCATCTCACCTCCCCCCCTGCACCTCACATCACTCCCCTGCACCTCACCTCCCCCCAACGGCACCTCACGGCGGCAGAGCAGGCAGGACTAGCACACTCGTGCAGTCCTGAGAGCAGGCCCGAGGAGGAGAGGGGTGTGGGCTCGCGGGCGGGAGAGCGGCTCCCGGGCGGGAGAGGAGGGGGAGAATGGCTCCCGGGCGGGAGAGGAGGGGGAGAGCAGCTTGCGGGCGGGAGAGGAGGGGGGGAGAGCGGCTTGTGGGCTGGAGAGGATGGGGCAAGCAGGCTCGCGGGGGGGAGAGCAGGCTCGGGAGGGAGGACGGGGAAAGCCGCCGTGAGCCGCACAATGAGTGCAGGCGGCCCGCGGTCCGTGTGTTGTGCAGGCCTGCTCTATGCTATCGCTGGCAGCAAATCACTCGTTTTGGGAATTTTGCTGTGAACGGTAATGAAGGCTTGCTGAATACCGTGATAGCAACGCCCCAAAAAACGGCGATTTAAATGCCCTGGCGATAATTTTTATCACACTTTACTGCATGAGGCCCTCTATCTCTTAATACCAATAGACACCACATAGTACCAGCACACATGCACAGAAATTCAACATCCTCTTACATTTCAACACCTACCTACACCATTGTTATACACTCCCCCTCTACATACACCTTTTGTAAAGCGCTGCATACACTGTGGGTGCTTTATAAATTAAGATTTACACACATACACACAAACACATACACATACATGCTTACTCTAACACCACAAACATTCAGGAACCATTTAACACCTTAAGTCATAAATCGCATACTGCACAGGGGGGAGGGTTAGGCTTCACCAACAGAGATAACATTTCTTGGCCCATTTTAACATCGCCCGAAGAAGAGATCACTGTATCTTGAAAGCTCGCACAAATAAAAGCATTGTTAGCCACAGAACGGTATCGATTATTTGTTTTTGATTATATATATGTGAGTGAGTTTATTGGCTTTGCATCTCATCCCCGGCTATGATCAAAAGCTGTGTTTAAAGCAGCATGCATTGGCTTAAGGGTTTTCCATGTAATGTGGACTTGAGACAAAAGGTGTGTGCTCATTTGAATTTCATTTCCCAGAATCCCTTGCTGCAGTGGAAGCACTGTATGCTAGGAGATGCAGACCTGTCTAAGAAATGTGAATGTGCTCACAAGTAATATTTTTATATGATATATATATTATATATATATATATATACAGTGTCCGACAAACCTATACATCTGCATGCCCTGGGCGAGTGGATTTAACATCGTGGCAAGCTCCAATTGGCCCAAGCAGCACACGTGTTTTTTTTTTTTAATTTTCCCTCATCGCGCAGAAAAAAAAAAAACTCCCCCTACCTGACTGCTGATTTGCGCGCGCTCCCAGGCTTTGTGGGTGCGCAGCCAGGCTCTATATGAGCTCGCCCCTAACGAGCAGCCATTCTTTTTGCCCGGAGATCTGTTGGAGAGTAAGTACTCTCTGTGCCTCCATCCCGCTGCCTCCTGTGCGCGATCCCCCTGGTCCCCACATGGCTCTCAAAATCACCCCAGCGGCCCCTCTACTCCTTCCTGCTGCCTCTTGCAAGTCCACCCGCGCGATCCCCCTGGTCCCCACATGCCTCCCATACTCACCCCCACGGCCCCTCTACTCACCCCTGCGGCCCTTCTGCTCCTTCCCGATGCCGCCTGTATGCCCTCCCTCAGGCGCGTTGGCACTCCCCTCCCCCTTCCCTTCCCCTCCTCCTGCCCCCTTCCCCTCCTCCTGCCCCTCAATCCCCCAGATCGCTGCCCGGTGTGGGAGGTCCCATTGGCTGCTGCAAAGGAATGGAGGATCCAGGGATAGAGGAGAAGCTGCAACAGGAAGAGATAGCCAACTCCCCCCACCCCCACCCCCGCCCCTCGCCTGTTGGAGAGGAAGAGGAAGCTCCACCCCCCCCCCTCTCAGCTGCAGGGAGAGAGAAGCCTGCCAGCTCCAGCCACTGCCAGGAAGGTGAGAGAGATCTCGGCTGCAGGGATCCCCTCCCTCACTGCTCCACCCAGGAGCCATAGCCCCCACAGCCTTCTGAGACCCCCCTCCCTGGCTGCCCACATACCACCACCCCCAGGGTGCCCAGGTACCGATCACCCCCTCCCCCCCCCCCCACGGCTGCACAGAGCCTCCCTGCAGCAGCACCCTTTCCCCTCTACTCCTCTGCTGCAGTTCCCCTGCACTTTACGCCCCTCATGCGTGTGTATATGAGAGAGTGTGTGTGTGTGTGTGTGTGTGTGTGTGTGTGTGTGTGTGTGTGTGTGTGTGTGTGTGTGTGTGTGTGTGTGTATATGGGAGAGGTGTGTGTATATGAGAGAGAAAGTGTGTCTGTGCATGGGAGAGAAAGTGAGTGTGTTTGCAGGACACCAGAAGTACCGCCCCCCCAATCAGTCACCCCCCCACTCAGTCAGTCACCGTACCCAGTCAGTGACCCAGTCAGTCAAAAGTCAGAAATAACCTATACTGCTTTCTTCCAGATCTGACTCAAGCTTCACATGGGAGACATCGGAATCCCCCCTAACCCAGAAGACAGGTAGGGAACACCTCCCTTCCAACTTATAACATTACGGGAATGAGGGTACCTGGACATTGAGGGACTGCGGATCAGGTAAGATCCCAGGTGGGATTGCTGCTTTAGTTATTGTTAAGCGGGGGCTTCCAGACACTGGCTAAAGGGTGCAGGAAACTAGTCATTCACATCTGGCTTTTTTTTCTAAATCTGAAATTTACACACACACACACACACACACACACACACACAAACACACACACACACACACACACACACACACACACACACACACACACACACACACACACACACACACGTAACAAGGACTAATTGTAGCATAATGTAATACAATAAATAAAATGATGTCAAAAACGAATGTTATTCAATTTTTTTTAAAAGCGGGGCTGGGGGCGGGACTAGGGGCGAGGGTGGGACTAGGGCAGGGCTGGGGGCGGGTCTAGGTGGCGAGTAGATTCTTTTGTTCGGCGAGTAGATTTTTGGATGATTTGTCAGCCACTGTGTGTATATATATATATATATATAGACAGGTAGTCCTCGCTATCCAACGTTTCACTTTACTACGAATGGCATATCGAACGCGTTTAAATGCAAACCTATCAGCATTTTTTCAATGCCGGAATGCGTTATCCGACGCTTGAATGCGTTATCCAACGCTCACCGGCACTGATTAACATGGGACTCACTTTACAACGGTTTCACTATTTAACGCTACTTCCAGAACGGATTACGGTTTGATAACCGAGAACTGTATATATATATATATATATATATATATATATATATATATATATATATATATATACACAGCAGTGTTGAATTGAGCATTCCTGATCTCAAGTGCTTGGCTTGGCTAAGTATTTATACTTCTAACTTCAGCTTTACTCTGCTTATTGTGGGACTCATGCCATTACAGATCTGTATCTGTTTGGAACACTTTCAGGATTTTAGCAGCACATAGGAGTTTATGCCTATTTTCTGCAGAATATACCATCTCCCTATGTTTATATTTACTGCTATCTTTGACCTCCTGTTCACCCTCTATTTCACTATTTACTGTATGTGTTATTATTGTGCAATATACAGGGAGTGTCACTGTTCCATCACGTTGTTACAATTAACCGTCCGGTCACAGTGGTGGGAGGCTAATTGTATGCCTCTACACCCTGCAGGTTATAGTGAATATTTCTATTTATCACTTCAAAGTTTGGCTATCAGAGGTTCAATAATAATTGAATTACTTAGGTGTCAGCTACATTTATTCTATTATACCGTATACTGAGGATTCTTTTAACTTTTGAGTGTTTTCTTGTGATGTTTAATACATTTTAATATTGTTTGTTGCAAGCTTTCCTTCATGTTTCACACACAAACACACACGTATATACATATACTTATACATATACATATACACAGTGTTCGACAAACCTATACATTTGCTCGCCCCGGGCGAGTGGATTTAACCCCCGGGCGAGTAAATATTGGCCCAAGCAGCACACGTTTGGTACTAGGTGGCGAGTAGATTTTTTTGTGTGGCGAGTAGATTTTTTGGTGATTTGTCAACCACTACATATACATATACATATACATATACATATACATATACATATATATATATACTGAGTTAAGTTATGGTGAGTAAAAAAAGTGACAAAAAACCTCCAAAGCAAAGCATATAGCAAATGTAAATATACTGTATGCTCATTTGCATGTCTTAGGCAGGTCTGCAACCCCACCTTTCACCATTATCACCCAGCACACAGCACTTCCACTGCAGCAAGGGACTCTGGGAAATGACATGCAAATGAGCACAGAGTGACACTTTTTGCTTCAAAAACCATTTTATACATGGTTCCCTATAGGCTTGAGCTTGCTGTATGGTCACAGCCTTGAGCACAGCCAGGACTAAGATGCATAGCCAGAAAACCCACCCACAGACCACTGTTTCAACCTTAATGGGTCTCATCAGTGTGGGGTTGGTTAACTGGCTATGCAATGAAGCGAAAGGATGGGGTTTACCATACTGAGTTAAGTTATGGTGAGTTAAAAAAGTGACAAAAACCCTCCACAGCAAAGCATATAGCAAATGTAAATATATTGTATGATTATTTGCATGTCTTAGGCAGGTCTGCAACCCCACCTTTCACCATTATCACCCAGCACACAGCACTTCCACTGCAGCAAGGGACTCTGGGAAATGACATGCAAATGAGCACACAGTGCCACTTTTTGCTTCAAAAACCATTTTATACATGGTTCCCAATAGGCTTAAGCTTGATGCATGGTCACAGCCTTGAGCACAGCCAGGGCTAAGATGCATAGTCAGAAAACCCACCATAACCCAACATAATAGAAAAAAATGTGTGAAGCTCTAAAGACAAAACTGTAGTGTATAACAATTGTAAATATAAATGGAAAAACAACCCTATAGTATATGAATGTCCCAATGGATGAAGTCTGGTTAAGAATTATCCCACATTGCAAGGAGGTAAGGATAAATCAAAGACACCTGCCGGTGACCAGCACATGAAACATCCTCTGACTTCTGGACAAAATAAAAGACGTAGAGTTGGAATGGATTCACTTGGGATACTTTATCCACGATTAACAGCAGGTCCAATATATCCAGCACCCCTGGGTTGAATGTGCCTCCGTTTGTAGACAATCTTCAGAAGAAAAACAGGAGAAAAAATGAAGCACTATATCCAGTGCTGGCAACAAATTATATCTATGGCGCTCTGCACTAGTGATATACCATATATATGATAAAAATTCAAATAAATTTATACAACCAGTGTCGTGGATATTCTCCCTTTGGTATTGATGCTCCACACGTGGTGGGTACACATGTAAGGAAAGAAAATCAAAACATAGTGTAATATTGTTAAACACACATATAAACATGCAACATGAGACAGACGCTGAGAACAACAGGTGACAAATTACAAACACATTTAATAAGGTATATGATTAAAAATACATAAAAATACATAAAAACATATAAGGATCTGGTAGGACACTCCAACTCAAGTGGGGGTTCCTGCTTACCAAACGTGAGATGGTATCAGGCAATGGATATTGTTAAAGAGTATCCCCTCTTGTGGATGGCCGCTGCTGTAGCAAACTCCTGGGCTCACACGTGGAGTCTCCGTCTCTGTGACCTCCGCCTCTGTCCGCTGTGGACATGTGATGCTGGCGTGGAAGCTGACCGCTGTAGACACCTCCTGCCTTGCCGCTGAAAGCGCGCCAACCGGAGCAGACTCAAATGCGGATGGATATGCGCCAAAGATACAGCAGCCCGCAGGTAGCAGTTCTTAATTCCAAGGGGGACAGTGTTCACCACTGAGTGTGGGAGACCTCTCAGACCTCTCAGTAACACCCTACGCGTTTCGAAAGTAAGACTTTCTTCCTCAGGGGTAAATGTGATATGAAAAAATAGTCCCTGTATGTCCCGGTATATGTAGTCCCGTATTAAAGGTGCAGTACACCATTGTGAACTTGATCATGCGCAGATGGATGCGCTGGGACTCTCAGCGTCACAAACATAACATAAACACAAGACAAAATGAAAAATTACAATAAACAACTGTTATTAATTAATATATTACACAAAAGTACATTATTAGTACATACACAATTTTTTGAAACCATAGGATACAATAAAGCATTATCACTATATAACATGATAATACTTGAAGTAGATAAGGCTGTGAGACCACATATATAATGGTATATGTGGCCAGTCCACAATTATGTAAGAAGTATAATGAGCAGAATGTGCCATAGTGTAAACCATGTTGGTTGGCTATTATAATAGGTGAATAGGGGGTGAGATGTGCCCCGTGGTGGGTTAAAGTATTAAAATGTTATGGTGTGCCAATGTGTATAAGAATATATGTGATGGTATATAAGTGTGACATATACTAGATAGGAAGTGATGTGTGGATGTATAATAATGTGAAATAATGTGTATAAAAATAAGTGAATATAGAATAATGTGTGAGACTATATTAATATAAATACAGTGACTAATCAGTGTAATAATATTTACAAAATTTTTTTTTTTTTTAAATATAAAATATATATATTTTTTGCAATAAAGTAATTAATGTGAATTGCTTATACTACCATATAATAATATTTATTATTAAATAACATTATCACAGGGAGTGGATTGTCCTATGATATTGGGGATAATGATTAAATTAAATGTGGTGTCTAGTACATGGCTTACGATATTTCGCCAAAGGAACCTATATGATGGAGTATAGATCAAAGGGATGGATGATTTATCTTTCCAGAAGGAATGGCTTCAGGTCGAATTCTATGTTTAGTCCCAGGGGGGTTAATGTTTGCAATTCGTAAATCCAAAAGGATTCTCTCTTGCCTAACGCACCTCCCCTGTTCCCACCGCGCCAGTTGGTTGTGACTGCCTCAATCGCTACACATTTTAGACCCTTAGGGTTTTTACCATGTTGTAACAGCTATGAAAGCTATAAAACCACCAGGCGTACGTTCCCAACAATAAAGCTATTTATTGGATCAAAAATATATGGTACAAAACACACCAACGCGTTCCGAACCCCATCAGAGGAGGCAACAGATTAAGTATTTTAAATAGAAGAGAGCTATATTGGATAGTCACCTTACAAACTCGTATCCCCTATGGTCTAAATTCAGACTGGTATATAGGTTCTCTTCTATTTGATACATAAATTCTGTTGGTCCTATATCTGATTAATCAGGTTTTCTCTATGGCAATTGCACAGATTTTTTTGTAATAAATCATTGATCACGTAGTAATTTATAAAAAAAAAAAATTCTGATATTGGATGTACTAACTTTAGATGTATATGTTTAGTGCTTCCATTTATTTGCATTTATAACAGATATATAAATATTTTTTCGTTAAGTGATCATGTCTTCGATTTAAGTTTATTAAATACTGTATTTCAGTCTCTATTCTCCATGGGTTTGGAACGTGTTTACATTATGGTTATATCATGTCATAGTCATTATGTATATATTTTTTACAAAATGTATACATACTTAATATAGAATCAAGTTCCATACATACCCTTACAAATACTATACAATTCATTATGAAGATCTATTGGATAATATATTATATAATATGTTATCTAATTGTTGAATAATTGTTTTTAAATTTTGTTTTTAACTCATTTATTACTCTTGTTTTATCCATGTAGTCGTTCATGGGGAGTGCTTTTGTTAAGTTTTAATAAAGTTGTTTTTGTATTGATTCATTCTTTCCTTAGCAGCGTGATGCATTGGGCCGTTTTGGTCACATGCCATTCGACGTGATGACGTCACGCGCTTATTACGATCCAGGACCCTGATGGGTTAGCATTGGTGGTTGCTGTGGCCTGTTTTGCACAGACGCCTTGCTTCCCCGGTTTACCTCTGCGTAGTGACGTCGCGTGTCGGTACTGGCTGTGCATTACTATTGCGGTCTCCGACGGGATAGCGTCACAGGTCATGGGTCATGCACCCGCGTCATGTGACGTACCCGGAAGTCACCGCAACGGGTCCATGCGGTTCTGGGGTAAGTATAAATCACACTCCCTTTGTATATTGTATATTCACCTTGATAAAGGACTGTATAAGTCCAAAACGCGTTGGTGTGTTTTGTACCATATATTTTTGATCCAATAAATAGCTTTATTGTTGGGAACGTACGCCTGGTGGTTTTATAGCTGTATAACAGCCCTGGATATAGTGCTTCGGTTTTTCTCCTGTTTTTCTTCATAACTCAACATAGCTGCAGTCCCTTGCTGCAGTGGAAGTGCTGTGTGCTGGGGGGACTGCAGCTATGTTACAGTATATTTACATTTGCTATATATATATAAATATATATATATATAATTATATATATATATAAAGCAGATTCTTATCCACACTTTCTCTCCCCCCCAGCATCCCTTCCCCTCCCCACCTTTCTTTGACACTGTCCCCTGGCTTCAAACACTTAACACCCTACCTTATCTACAGTAAATATCTGTTGTTTTTTTTCTCTACACTGTATTAGCCATTGAATCCTTTGTATATCAGTATTGCTTGACCTGAAGAATAGAGGAGAACTCTCGAAAGCTTGTCCTATGACATAAATTGTTAGTCCAACAAAAAAGGTATCACCTAATACTGAAGAACTCATTTATTCTGCACTATATATATATATATAATATAAATATCAAAAATGAATAGACGATACCATTCTGTGGCTAAAGAAAGGCTTTTATTTGTGCAAGCTTTCGAGATCTCTGATCTCTTCTTCTGGCGATGGTACATTGAATGAAGCAAGGTTTAACTTAAAAACAGTGCATACTGTATAAGAATGTTATCTATGACTGAAACCTAACACCACCTCCCACCCCCCCTGTGTAGTATGCAATTTATGACTTGAGGTGTTAAATAGTCCCTGAATGTTAGTGATGTAATAGTGTGTGTTTGTGTGTGTGTGTATGTATGTAAATAAAAATTTGTAGAGAGCCCACTGTGTGTCCAGCGCTTTACAAAAGGTGTGTGTGGAGTGGGAGTGTATATCAATGGTGTGGGTAGGTGTGGAAATGTAAGAGGCTGTAGCATAACTAAAAGTGTGTGTAGATACTATGGGGGTCATGCACTAAGCAGTGATAAGTGGGTTTTCTGGGTGCTTTGCACAAAGCAGTGATACGTGCTTTTAAGTGAGATAAATGCCTTTATAGCGTGATACTGCCTGTTGTGAGATTCACAAAGCAGTGATAACACTGCAGTATCATGCTATAATGGCATTTTTCCCACTTAAAAGCACTTATCACTGCTTTGTGAATCTCATAGCAGACAGTATCACGCTATAAAGGCATTTATCTCACTTAAAAGAGTTATCACTGCTTTGTGAATCTCACAGCAGGCAATATCACGCTATAATGGCTTTTTATCTCACTTAAAAGCACTTTTCACTGCTTAGTGCATAACCCCCTATGTGTTTCCTATTGGTATATAGGGATGGAATTACATAGAGTATTTGTTTGTGTAGGAGACAGCTGAGTGTGCATACATATAGCGCAGTATGTACAGTATAAACGTGGCCTTTAACACTCATTGTATTGTATTGTATGTCTTTATTTATACTGCTGCGGCCCCGTTTATTCTAAAACATCTCCGCAATTTTCCTGGATTTTTTTCCGAATGCGACGCACTTCACCGGGTGCATGCCGCATTCATGTTGTTTTCTCAGCTGCGGGTCAAGCACGGGTCATGTGCAGTTGATGCGCGGTTCATGCGTTTATTGAGAATGGTTCGGATTTAATAGGTTGCAATTCTTCGCGTGTCCGCCAGATGGCAGATATTCATGAATTGTAATGCGCATGCGCTTCAGTAATGTGTCGACTTGCAGGTGTTTCGTTTAAAAAAGATACCACAGTGTGCTATTGTAAATTGGCCTTGAGACTGAAGGAAGAGGTTACAATAATGTATCAATTTAGGCTTTTCATATTAAAGAAAGACAAAGACCAGTTTCTGTTATTCTCCAGAGACACGACACCATGAGTGTTCAATGCAGCCTGTTTTCCAAAAACCCGACAGAACTTACGCGGGTTTGATATGGGTCGCGATTAATACAACAGATGATAAGATGGCAACAGTTGTTCAAATTTATCAGTATTTTATCGAAAACTATGACTTTTACAAATTTTCGCCAGCTCCTCATGTGTGGAAGCGTGCAATAAGGAAAAGGTTATGTAGCGATCCCTGTTTTTATCGTATTGATCCCGAATTTATTGGTGGGTATTGGTATGTATCACCGGCTTTTTCCTGTATCTATGATCATGCAGACGGCAAAAGGCGAAAGGTCGTGTTAAAACCAACTAAGAAACGACTGTTACTGGCAAGCAATGCGCCAGCACCAGCACCGACTTCCAATAACGGTCCCACCGTCAGTGACAACCCTTGCTGTGTGTCCATGCACGGATACCTGCAGCCTGAGCCGGATTTCACGTGCAGTTTCGATCAAGCTTGCATGTACCTAAGCGATTTCCATCCTCATCAGCTGACTACAGGTGTAGTAGTCCTGCTGCCAACTGTCAACGTGTCTGATCAAGAATACTGGACTGGCAGTGGCCCTGCGCCGGCGCCAGCTGATTGGGAAATTCTATGGTGAGTAATGTTGCCGTATTTTTATATTTTGAAAATATCAATATCGGTGCGATTCAAAAGTCTAGCGATTCTCCTGTAAGCAATATCATTGGCTGAGCGGCTTCTACAGTACTGTACTGCAGATACTGGACAATCAGTGGAACGCTTGGCGCACGCGCATTGGAAGGTATGGATCATCAGGAAGCGCAAACATGTGAAAACAAAGACATATTCTGATGGTGCAGTATAGTGAAAAATCGTGTGCTACTATATTAGCAAAGTCTGTGATCTGAATACTCACAAACGTGAGATGAACAGGGATACGTAAAGGTATCTTTAAATGTTGTGCCGCAGGTGGTGTTGATCTGATATGCACGCTGGCACTCCGACAGATAAGTCACTCCAATGAGCCTCTAGTAAACAATAAAACTGGACATAGTGTAGACTGTATAGGGTAATTTATAAAGTAGGTAAAATCCAATAAACTCACATGGTACAAGGTTAAAACAAGCATTTAGATCTCACGCAGTGGATCTCTGCAACCGGATGAGTAGTCTCTCAGCTGTTCCTCTGTGCTGGCGTGCGTGTCACGGATGCGTCTCACCGAAAACCGGAAGTGACGACATCCGCTTCTAGAGGTTCCGGTTTGGGTCAGCAACGTCACTCTACGTGTTTCACCTTCTTGGTTTCATCAGGAGTGACATTGAATGGTAAGTAAGGAGTCTATATACTCTTAGATTTGCTCCCATAGGTGGGGAGTTAATAGGATAATTGTGGTAATTGAAACTGAGATGGCCAGATCATAATGGTAGGCGTGTTTCTAGATCGTAAGCACCAATTAAGTGCAGTGCTAAATACATAAACTGAACAGTTATAAATCTTAATCTAATTAAAAAGATGCATATTTAATAAGGTTAAAAACACATAGCAAAAATATACAAAATACATAAGCCTTCCTCAAGGGCAGCAGTGGTACAAGACCATACAGGCTATGGGACATAGAGGGAGTAGTTGAATCGAAATTCTACCTATATTCACAGTAACTAGGATAAACAGAAATAACAGTTATTTAAACTCTCTGCATCAACATATACAGAGATCCAAATCGAACTATGTTACACTTAGGTAGGGGTCATGAGGGAACATAATATACAGTATACATATCAACCCTAATAGTAGATGCACAAAGATGGAAGATGCAATCTAATAGGAAAACGAAAGCATATGGTTAGTACAGTACTGTACTTCAAAACGGATATATAATAATCATAAAAATGGTTTAAGATCAAATTCTAAATTTAGACCAGAGGGGGACAGTGTATTAAGCTCAAACATCCAGAATGATTCTCTCTTTAGGAGGGCTGAATTTCTATTGCCGCCTCTCCAGTTTGGCAAAACTAGTTCAATGGCTTTGAAAGTTAACCCTTTGGGGTCAACATTGTGCTCTAATAAAAAATGATTAGAGACACTGTGCGTTGTGAGTTTTCTTTTAATATTGTTGATGTGCTCTAATATATGTGTCCTTAATGGACGGATAGTTTCGCCAATATATTGCAGACCACACTCGCACTCATTGAGGTAAATGACAAATTTAGATCTGCAATTCAGATGGTGTTTAATGTTATAAGTCTTATGTGTAGTATTAGATTAGAAGTGGCTAATAGTACTAGAGCTATAATTACAGGCAGTACAAGTTTTACAACTAAAAAATCCTTTAGGGGGTTCTAGCCAATTAGAGCGGCTAGATACAGTACTACAAAAGCATGGGCAAAAACTGTCAATACATCAAGGGAATCAATGCTTTCCCCTACACCTAAGAGTCCACCCAGTGATGTTATACAAGTGCCATTTATTACGCAGTATAATAGGGATGCATACAAGATCAACAATATTTTGAATTCTCATTGGTCTGTTTTAAAAAATGATCCTATTATTGGCAAACATTTACCTGAAAGAGTTAAAATGGTATATAGAAAAGCTCCGAATATAAAAAAATTCTTGGCCCTCAGTGCCTTGAAGAGTAGTACTGTATCTAGCCGCTCTAATTGGCTAGACCCCCTAAAGGATTTCTTAGTTGTAAAACTTGTACTGCCTGTAATTATAGCTCTAGTACTATTAGCCACTTCCAATCTAATACTACACATAAGACTTATAACATTAAACACCATCTGAATTGCAGATCTAAATTTGTCATTTACCTCATTGAGTGCGAGTGCGGTCTGCAATATATTGGCGAAACTATCCGTCCATTAAGGACACGTATATTAGAGCACCTCAACAATATTAAAAGAAAACTCACGACGCACAGTGTCTCTAATCATTTTTTATTAGCGCACAATGCTGACCCGAAAGGGTTAACTTTCAAAGCCATTGAACTAGTTTTGCCAAACTGGAGAGGCGGCAATAGAAATTCAGCCCTCCTAAAGAGAGAATCATTCTGGATGTTTGAGCTTAATACACTGTCCCCCTCTGGTCTAAATTTAGAATTTGATCTTAAACCATTTTTATGATTATTATATATCCGTTTTGAAGTACTGTACTAACCCTATGTTTTCGTTTTCCTATTAGATTGCATCTTCCATCTCTGTGCATCTACTATTAGGGTTGATATGTATATATTATGTTCCCTCATGACCCCTACCTAAGTGTAACATAGTTCGATTTGGATCTCTGTATATGTGGATGCAGAGAGTTTAAATAACTGTTATTTCTGTTTATCCTTGTCACTGTGAATATAGGTAGAATTTCGATTCAACTACTCCCTCTATGTCCCATAGCCTGTATGCTCTTGTACCACTGCTGCCCTTGAGGAAGGCTTATGTATTTTGTATATTTTTGCTATATGTTTTTAACCTTATTAAATATGCATCTTTTTAATTAGATTAAGATTTGTAACTGTTCATTTTATGTATTTAGCACTGCACTTAATTGGTGCTTACGATCTAGTAACACGCCTACCATTATGATCTGGCCATCTCAGTTTCAATTACCACAATTATCCTATTAACTCCCCACCTATGGGAGCAAATATAAGAGTATATAGACTCCTTACTTACCATTCAATGTCACTCCTGATGAAACCGAGAAGGTGAAACGCGTAGAGTGACGTTGCTGACCCAAACCGGAACCTCTAGAAGCGGATGTCGTCACTTCCGGTTTTCGGTGAGACGCATCCGTGACACGCACGCCAGCACAGAGGAACAGCTGAGAGACTACTCATCCGGTTGCAGAGATCCACTGCGTGAGATCTAAATGCTTGTTTTAACCTTGTACCATGTGAGTTTATTCTATTTTACCTACTTTTATAAATTACCCTATACAGTCTACACTATGTCCAGTTTTATTGTTTACTAGAGGCTCATTGGAGTGACTTATCTGTCGGAGTGCTAGCGTGCATATCAGATCAACACCACCTGCGGCACAACATTTAAAGATACCTTTACGTGTCCCTGTTCATCTCACGTTTTTGAGTATTCAGATCACAGACTTTGCTAATATAGTAGCACACGATTTTTCACTATACTGCACCATCAGAATATGTCTTTGTTTTCACATGTTTGCGCTTCCTGATGATCCATACCTTCCACTTGTCATGAGGATTGAGAGAGCAGTCCCTCACCGGGTTACAGCAGCCATCGTTATATGTGTTTGTATAAGTATCACTATTATTTTTTAAAGAGTTGATTTTACACCACACTGTTGGTTTATTCACTACACCTGAATATATAGAGGGCCACTTTTGATAAGTTTTTTTCACATGCATGCGCATTGGAACCTTCTTGAAATGCATATGCGTGTCATTACATCGACGGTAGGCGCATGCGCATGTGAACAGGAGACGCCCCCCGAGAAAATTATTGGTGGGACTGACTGGGAACTTCTTTAGGGGACTGACCATTACAGTAAAACTTTTCTTTTTGTTTTTCCTCAGAAAAGAAAACGGCTAATGGAGGGATTTCGATGGATACAGTAATATCGCAATGTGTAACAATGCCTGCACATTGCTGAATCGGATTTAAAAAACCATGTACCGGAGTCTACAGTTTAGTGGCCATTGTTATTGATTAGGATAGAATACCTGAAACAGTATGCTGATGTTTTCCGACCGAACAGTATACAATACTTTTTTATATACAGTATATAAACCCGAAAAAATAAAAAGTATGCATTTATTCTACATGTATTACAGTACATACAGTATGTGTCTTCTATACAGTACAGTATGTGTCTTCTATTTTTTTTTAATAGTCTTGTACAGTATCAAAGGAGCCAATGGAACAATTTAAAACAAATCAACATGTTCTTTTATTGGTGAAGTACAAAAACATTTATTTACAAATACTGTACAATGTAAAAATATTTTATGTGCACAGCAATTCAAAACATCAACAGGTGTACTGTATGGTTTACTGCTAGTGAAAACATTTATTTACAGAAAGTAAAAACATTTACAGTCAGTCAGTATGGTTTACAGTCACATGTTATAAAAAAAATTCTTTATTTATAAAATATACAAAACGCATCATCTCCTTTGTTAAAGAACGGCAAGTCAAAACATTTACAGTGGGATGGTGTGCAGAACAGTCAGTCAGGCCTGCACCACTACAGTCCTCGAGGGCTGCAAACAGGCCCAGTTTTCAGGGTAACCTTTGAAAACCGGGCCTGTTTGCGGCCCTCGGGAACTGGAACAAAACATTTACAAAACATTTTCAACAGTTGAACACTCACTCAAATGCGTACCCCACCAGATAGTCCTTTCATGGCCGATGCCTTGCATGGCGCAAAACGCCATTAATGCAGTCTCGAACGCCTTTCATTACAGGATCTGTAATTGAAAAATAGCGCCGCAATTCATCCAGAATGGTCTTTCTTAAATTGTCAGGAAGCGCCTTTTTTAGGCGATTTCCTTCGTAGTTCACTTTGAAGGCCCAGTCGCAGTACAACAAGTAGGGCACGTGGTGCTTAAAAAGAGCTGGAGAGAGGGAGGCGTGGCTACGGGTATGTGGATGGAAGTGTAGTGCAGCAGCTCCAATACCCACCGGCACAAATTAGCTAATAAAAGACATTCTCGGCGCAGTTACCCTAGTTTCAAGAATAGCACCACGAGTGTGAACCTCTGCGGAACAGTCACATATCACTTTTGAGGAATTATGGCCACAACAAGGCAGAAAAATAAACGAAAAACGGACGTGCGATCATACTTCACAGGGGGAAGCAAAGCAAGGCCAGAGGAGATCCCTGCAGGCACAGACTCAGACTCGGCACCAGAGATGGAGGGGACAGAACAGACAGGGATAATAAAGAAAGAAATTGCTCGGTTGCTAGTAGATTTAAAGTCGTTCTTCAGGGAGGAAGTGGAGAGTCTCCGCAAAGACATGCTACAGATCGGCACCCGCACGAACGAGCTTGAAGAAAAAATGGAGGAAAGCTCCCGGTGCCAGCGGGAAACAAATACACGGATGGGGGACCTGGAGCGCAGAGTAGCGGAGCTCGAGGACAGGCAAGAGGACAGCGAGAATCGCGACAGGCGCAATAACCTGCGCATACGGGGGATACCCGAGGAGATCCTAGATCCCGAGGCCCTGCTCAATAGGTGGATGAGCAGCATATTGCCAGGCAAAACAGAGGCTGAGCTAACAATGGATCGCTGCCATCGCGCCCTGCGTTCGCGCCCAATGCCCAACAACCCTCCCCGGGACGTGATCCTCCGCCTGCACCATTACAGAACAAAGGAGGAGATCTGTAAGATTACACGGGCTATGCCGGCGGTAACCTATGAGGGAATCACCATGGCGATTTTCCAGGATCTCTCCCCTCTTACCCTGGCGAGGCAGAGGACGCTATTCCCCATCACAAGAGCCCTACATGACGCAGACGTCCGCTATCGCTGGGCTTTCCCTTTCGCCCTGGTGGTGATAAGAAACGGCCGCTCCCACACCATTAAACACCACTCAGAGGGGGCCGCATTCCTCAAAAAGCTGGGCATAACAGCTGCAACCACAGGCCCGGGGACCCCGGAGGCGCGTCCCCCGCGCCCGGCTGAATGGGAAAAAGTGCCCAAAACAGCGGAGCGGCGCAAAGACAGAGCGGATACAGACGCTTGGTAACATCATACAAGACACCGCAAATCACAGTTCAAGTTATATAAGTTCCATGTTAAGTTGCTAATTGTACCCCCACTGATGAATGCTGTTCTAAGGCCCACCTCGACCTCAGAAGGTGCCCAAGGAGACCAGAGGGAGTGAATACACCCACCTGCAACAAACCCTGCAATGGCGAAGAAAACCCCCCAAAATGGCGTTACTAGCCTTACCTGGCAAAGAAGGGGAGAAAGCGCGGCAAGTATAATGGCGGCGGCTGTTTTGGCGGGACAGACTGATCATCAGAGTGCGCCCGCCTCCGGCTGCGACTGTCTCCGCCCTCGTCCGGCCCCCATCTGCCAACCCACTGCTGCGTCACTTGACAGGTTCCGGCGGCGCCGCGGAGTCCCGGATACCCGGCGGAGAGGCTGTCCCACCGGAAGTGCACACGAGTCGGGTCCCGGCTCTCAGCGCGGCAAGCATCATGGCGGCGGCTGTGTTGTCGAGGCAGTCTGGTAGGCAGAGTGCGCCCGCCCCCGGCTGCGACCGTCGCCGCCCTCGTCTGGCCCCCATCTGCCGACCCACTGCTGCGTCGCCCGACAAGTTCCGGCGGAGGGGCTGTCCCACCGGAAGTGCATCACGGGCCGGGTCCCAGCTCCCCCCGGCGGAGGCACGCGAGCTCCACTGCCGGGGAGGGGTACGGCTGCCCAGTAGACACGGAGGGGAGACAGCTAAGCAGCGTGAAGGAGTGCCGGGCAGTGAAGGCTGTCACACCGGAGCAGCCCCAGAACAGAGTGGGAAGGGCGCGACAAGAGTGCGCGATACCCAGGAAGCAGGGGGGGGGGGTGAAGGAGAGGGAGGCCTAGTACACAAGGCAGGAAGAGGGAATCTAGCGGCCACCTAGGCAGAGGTAAGCAAGGGAGAGGACAGGCCAGTGGAGGAAGCAGGAGGGGCCACAAGCAGAATAGAAGGAGGTCCAGGGGTGCGGGGGGGGTTCGGCTCCGTGCGTCCCCAGACTTTACAATCAGGCCAGAGCACGGCAGTTAGGCTTAGATACTAATAGACACAACTAGACATGTAGGTTAAGGGATTTAAGGGTCGCCTGAAATCAGACCCAGTTGGGGGAGGAGGTGGCTGCGCGAGGATGTTTAGCAGTAGCCGGCGGGTGGTCGGGAGTCTGTCACCAACCCTGCCCGCAGGCATGTGCTTCCACGACAGGGAGTTGGGCCCAGCCCGCGCCCCTGTTAAAGTCCCGGAATCCCATGGTCCGCAAGAGGGACTATGGTGCTGGACAGGGAGGGAGGAGGGTCCAGATGGAAGGATTTACTTCCGGGCATTTACCCTGGGGCCCTCTGGGACCTCCAGGGTACTGTTTGTGTGTTTATTAAAGGCAATGGGATGGGCTGTGGGACAGGGAAGTCCTAGAGCCGATACCATGGTTCTGTTTGTCTACATGTATTTGTGTTGTTGTCTTCTCGTTGTCCCCCCTGATGTGTTTTCCCTCTGTACCACTTTCCCCCACCACATACCCTACTCCCCTGGCAGGGCGCAGAAGAAAGGCGGCGACGGATTAAAAGAGACAGGGATCGGGATCCCCAGGCCATCTAGAGGACTCAGAATGGCTCAGGAAGACACCGACGGAATCAGGTCACAAATAAAGTACTATGAATAACGAGGTCCGGTGTATCTCTCACAACGTTAAGGGGTTTAACGGTCCAGCGAAGCGCAAGCTAGCTCTCAGGGATTACAAACGACTCAAAGCCGACCTCCTCTTTCTCCAAGAGACACACTTTTCTAGGGACAGCTACCCAAAATTTTTAGACAAAGATTTCCGGGTAGTACATTTGGCATCCGCCCAAGTGAAAAAGGGAGGGGTAGCGATAGCCATACACAATAGGATAGATTTCACGGTTGAGAAAAAGGTGGCAGATAAAGAGGGCAGATTTCTAATTCTTGTGGGTTCAATCCACGGGAAACCGCTTTCATTAGCATCAGTATACGCACCCTGTGAAACATCAACTGATTTCTTTTCCCTTTTCTTCCGAAAACTCCAAAAGGTAGCCAAGGGAAACATGATCATAGCGGGTGATTTCAACAGGACACTGAATCCCAAGTTAGACCGGTGCACGGCCGCTAGTCTCCCCCCTAAGCTAGATATTCGGCAAATCACGCAGGGATTGAAGGATTGCCAATTGGTAGATATATGGCGAGAACAGCATCCCCAAAGTAGAGATTATACCTTCTTCTCCCACCCCCATAACAGATACAGCAGGCTGGACTACTTCCTAGTATCAAACAGACTGGTCCCAGTGGTCTCCCACACAGGGATCCACGATATTTCGTGGTCCGACCACGCACCTATCGAGCTGCGGTGCACTCTAAACTTACTAGACAGACCTGGAGCAAACTGGAGGCTAAACGAGCTGTTACTAAAAATCCCAAACTTGCAGAGAGAAATTGGTGAGAGGATTAAGGATTTCTTCACTGAGAACGTGGGGAGTGTTTCTTCCGACACCACCCTATGGGAAGCCCACAAGGCGACTCTCAGAGGCTCCCTCATGTGTCTAGCTGCTAGGCGCCGGAGGGATCAGGAGAAACAGATAAAAGTCCTACAAGACAAACTAGCGACCCTATCCAAGGCGCACAAAGTATCTAGGAATCAGGACACACTGCGTGCTTTGGCAGAAACCAAACAGCAGTTGAATATAAAACTGGCCTCCCGGGCAGAAAAGGAGATGAGTTGGTCCAGACGTAGGTACTTTGAGAAAGCGAACAAGCCGGACACCCTATTAGCAAATCGACTTCAAAACAAAATTCCGAATTATCATATACAAACTATTCGCACACAAGGGGGTGAGCTTACTTCTAATCCTAAGCGGATTGTGGCAGAGTTCAAAAGCTACTACGAGACGCTATACGATGGGGGTAAGGTCATACACAATCAAAAGACGAGGGATAATCTCGGGGAATTCTTAAAAGAAGCCAAATTACCGACCTTGAGCAGGGTGGAGAAAGAAGCGTTACAGACGGACTTCTCTTTAGAAGAGTTAACGGAAGTTGTAAAGTCACTTAAGCCAGCCAAAGCGCCCGGCCCAGATGGCTTCTCCAACTTATACTATAAAAAATACCTGAAAATTTTAGCCCCACATCTATTGAAGCTATTTAACTCTATTCTACACGGGGCCTCGTTCCCAGCTCAGATGCTTCAGGCGTCAATCTCCCTGATCCATAAACCTGGTAAGGACCCGGCAGACTGTAAGAGCTACCGGCCCATCTCGCTGATTAATACGGATGTAAAAATTTTCTCCAAATTACTAGCTAATAGAGTGGGTATTGTCCTTCCCAGGTTAGTTCATCCAGATCAGGTGGGGTTCATCGGAGGAAGGCAAGCGGCGGACAATACCAGACGGATAATAGATTTGGTGGATTTGGCACAGAAACAGAATATCCCGTCAATGGTACTAAGTCTGGACGCGGAGAAAGCCTTCGATCGAATCGATTGGCCCTATTTGAGAGGGACGCTTGGGGCATTTGGCTTTGAGGGACGCCTCTTGGAGGCCATCATGGCCCTCTACGAGGGGCCAACGGCAAGGGTGAGACACCAGGGATTCCCATCAGAGCAATTTCAAATTAAGAGTGGCACACGCCAGGGATGCCCGCTGTCCCCTTTGTTGTTCGCCCTCTGCGTGGAACCCTTGGCGGCACATATCAGAAACAACCCGGATATTACGGGCATAGCTGTAAAAGGGCAGTCACACAAAGTGGCGCTCTACGCAGATGATGTGATCCTGACATTATCACAGCCTCTCACCTCCCTGCCCAACGTCTTCTCAATTCTGGGGACCTTTAAACAAATTTCTGGGTTCAAAATTAATCAGGCCAAATCGGAAGCCCTCAATATAAATTTACCCAAACCAGTAGAAAAACTAATTGGACTCAATTTTAATTTTAAATGGCAACCCTCTATGATTAAGTATTTAGGGGTATATATCACGAAAGAATATAAGGCTTTATATAAAGCAAATTATCCCAGGTTGTTTCGGACTCTCCGTGAGGATCTCCGGAGATGGGCGGAGTACAGTATCTCGTGGATAGGCCGTATTCATAGTGTGAGGATGAATCTCCTGCCACGAGTGCTGTACCTTTTCCAGGCCCTCCCGATCCCCCTGATACAAGAAGATATCCTCTCGCTCCAGTCCTTAATAACAAAGTTTATCTGGAATAAGAAAAACCCACGAATTAACAAAGCGATCTTGAGGAGGCCGACCTTAAGAGGAGGGTTGGGGGTGCCATGCTTGTTCGCCTACTACAAAGCAGCCCAACTGAGCCAGATTGTGCAGTGGCACACAGACCCGAACCTTCGGAGGTGGGTAGCGCTAGAAAAAACATGCTGCACACCAATAGACATTAGGAACCTAATTTAGTTGCCCAAAAAAAGTCGGGCCGTTATGCGGACTCCGCTGCAGACCATGGTCAACTCCTTGAAAGTCTGGGACGCGGTTAAGTTCAAGTGCCATCTCACATCCCTGAATTCTCTGATGACTCCCATATGGGGGAACCCAAACTTTGCTCCAGGTATGGATAGCTCCATTTTCTCAAAATGGATTCAAGCAGGGTATCTCCGCCTAAAAGATCTGGAGGGCAGGCAACATATAAAAACATTTGATCACATTAAAGAGGAGAACAATTTACCAAACACTGAATTCTTTAGATACCTCCAGATCAGGGCCTTCTACAATGAAGCCCCAACTCGGCCTCGGAGAACAAATTTTGAGCAGCTCTGTTCAAGAGATACGGACACAAGGGGACTAACATCTAGAATGTACAGGGAAGTAGTGTGCCCGAAAACGGACGACCAACCCAAACTTGCCTACATGAGACAGTGGGAAGCAGATATGGGAGAGACATTAGAAGACGAAGACTGGGATAAGATCCTGCAGATGGCGGCCAAAAGCTCCATCTGCACCACATTAAAGGAGAACCATATAAAGTCCTGATGAGGTGGTATTACACGCCCGCTAAATTATCTAAATTTGTCAAAGGCTACTCTCCGCTCTGCCCCAAGCAGTGCGGAGAGAGAGCGGACTTATTCCATATGCTGTGGTCTTGTACGAAGGTAAACCCGCTTTGGGAGGAGATTAAAGATTGGCTTCAGAGACTGCTAGAAGTGGAAATCCCCTTAGACCCGTGGCTGTTCCTATTGGGCAGACGAGTCAAGGGGCTATCTAATGCCACACATAAATTGATCACACATCTGGCTACAGCCACCAGATGCGAGATTGCAGCAGTATGGAAACAACCAGAGATTCCAATTATCCCCAAGATTAGAAATAGAATTTGGTTTGTCTGCCGGATGGAACAGTTGACGAGTTTGGTAAACGACACCGGCTCAAATTTTCTAAAAGTCTGGGAGCCCTGGCTGGCACAGACAGACATCCCGGGAATAGATATCACCACAATCCTGCAATAATAGGCGGTAAATGCGTTCTCCGGTAATGAAAGGGATCCACGACAACATAGAGACAGAGAACCCGAAGAAGGAGCGGGATCCAGGGCAGAATAGGCCCCTAGTGTAAGAGGCAGCCAAAGAGGTAACAGCAGGAGAGAGTGGGTCAATGTTCTCGGAGAAAGAGGTCTACACTAAAATACACGCACGGCGCCCGAACGGAGGATGATAGGTGGAACACCCTTCCGAGCCCTACCACCCCCCCCCCCTCCCTTCCCCCCCTCCCCTCCCTACTACATAGTTAGTGTGTCTTGTCCCCCGGTTCGTCTTGTAAGTCCAGTAAGTCAAGTTTTTGGTTAATTATGTAAAAAAGAAAGTACTAAATGCAGTGATGTCACTGTAGACAATGGATGGTGTTACCATGTAAGATGTATTTCACCCAATAAAATCAAAGTTATAAAAAAAAAGAGCTGGAGAGAGGAGAGCACGTGGATGGCTGCAGAGAGTAAAGCTTATACGAAGTGAGGAGAAAGATGCCGGCGCCGCAAAATGGAGGTTTAAAAAAAAAAATATGAAGGTGAAATTTTAACGCGATCCCAGATATAACGTGGTCTCGGGGCTGTGGACCCCAAGGACCGCGTTATAACGGGCTTGAGCTGTATATATATATATAAATACTACCTCAGATGAACAACAACACATGACATATTACACCATGTATACAAAAATAAAGCCAAAATGGAGAAGCAATGTGTCGTGGGTAGCGCGAGCGTTACAAGTAGAAAGAGGACTACAGAGATTTCCTTAGCCCAGAACTGGGCTGACCTGAGGAAAATATGATATTTTGATGCAAACAGAAGGACTGTATACTGACAGCAAGAAAGGGGGACAAGACCACTATACTTGGACACAGATGCTTACCCAGGAGAACAGAGAGGCCTTCCCTTACAGCAACAACAGAAACAGATGAGAGACTTTCTTTTTGGACTGTTGTGTGTGTGTGTATGTATATATATATATATATATATATCTATATATATATATGACAAACAAAAAAGAAAAAAGCAGCGCCTCTATTAAGCTGAATCTATAAAGTTCATAACCAAATAATATAATTAATGAATAATAATAACTAATATGTACCATATAGTAAAAATTACATATATATAACCAAATCAATCAAGCTATAAACCAGGAAACAATATGATAATTGTATACATATAGATAATAACAAAAATAAATAAACAGAGAAACAAAAAGAATAAATGGATAATATAAAAGAAAAAAATTGTATAAAAACCAGTCCTCAAAAATAAGTCCAGTAATGGTGTTGGTTCCGGTGTGGAGGGTCTCCGGCAGCTCTCAGTGTGGTCAAACCAAGTCCACAGTGAATCTAGGGGAAAAACAGGAAGAGAGAGCGCACGCCCATAGCGTAAAATAGTATTTTAATGAGGGGAGGGGGAGAGGGGGGATAAAAAATGCACTCACAAGGGTACAATAAAAACAAGCATTGTGTGATATAATCACCACCATCCGGTTCGTGTCTGCAGCGTCTTGGGGCAGTCCCAGTATTGCAGTATCAGGATCGTAGTCCCAACAGGTATCCAGGGCAGATAGTATTCAATACAACTGTATTAGAGTCCTGGAAGATGGCTCCGTGTAGTACAGGCTTCTGCAGCAGTTGCGCATGGATCCGTCCGTTCCAGCGCTCGGTGATGACGTCAGTGTCAATGCGTCTGACGTGATGACGCTCCCTGACGCGTTTCGTCACTCTCGGGTAACTTTTTCACCCTTTGAAAAAGTTACCCGAGAGTGACGAAACGCGTCAGGGAGCGTCATCACGTCAGACGCATTGACACTGACGTCATCACCGAGCGCTGGAACGGACGGATCCATGCGCAACTGCTGCAGAAGCCTGTACTACACGGAGCCATCTTCCAGGACTCTAATACAGTTGTATTGAATACTATCTGCCCTGGATACCTGTTGGGACTACGATCCTGATACTGCAATACTGGGACTGCCCCAAGACGCTGCAGACACGAACCGGATGGTGGTGATTATATCACACAATGCTTGTTTTTATTGTACCCTTGTGAGTGCATTTTTTATCCCCCCTCTCCCCCTCCCCTCATTAAAATACTATTTTACGCTATGGGCGTGCGCTCTCTCTTCCTGTTTTTCCCCTATATATATATATATATATATATACAGCTGTGATCAGTCCAAACATAACCAATCCTGTGCATGCGTGTGAGGAGAGAAGTCACTCTTATTCATGCAGTGTAAGGCATCATCCGTTGCTAGGTAATTCCGTCTAGGTATCTAGTCACCATTGGAGATCAGTAAGGGTAAGTCCACGCATGCGTAGGCAGAGTTGCGGCAGGATCAGAGACACAAGCCGCTGCGCCGACAGCAGGGGAGCCGTCATGTGTACAGTGAAGTCCTGAAATACAAATTTGAGGGAACAATTGTGAAAGATGGGTTAAGGGAATAAAAACAAAGCACACAGCGTTGCGGGCTGCAGATAATACTGTGAAATGTGAATCAGCTCTGATCATGGACTTACCCTTACTTTCCCTTGTAATGTTTCTTGATTTCCCTTTGTGGGGAAACGTTTTGTTTGTATATATATATATATATATATATATATATCATACGATACCGTTCGCACGGGAATCAGCAGACAGCACTCAGGTTTGTGAAAAATAAACATATATTGTAGAAAAAATGACACAATCACCAACGTTTCGGACCCACAAACGGGCCTCAGGGTGGTGAAGGAATTAAATGCCCATACTAATATACCCCCTCCCCCAGTTGCACGTGTATAAATTATCAGAACCAAACAATCACCATAATTAAAATCAAAGCCCAATTACCTGTCAAACTGAATAACTTAACAGCACTAGTTAGTAGACGCCGCCATTTTGAATCTGTCCGGTCGCCATCTTCATAATGGAGACCTTAATGCACATATGCAGTGTATATACATCCGGGGGAAAGGTCCCCTTGGGCTGTGCATGTAAAGAAAAAGCCTGCACTTGAAGTCAGGTGGCAGCCATCTTGAAACTCTGCACATGTGCAGACTGACTAGTGCTGAAAAAAAAATGCAAAATGGTTCACTGTCTATCTGATATTACTAAGCAATAGGTCCCACTGCTAATGTGGTTATGCACAAGAAGAGACCTGCATAAGCATGATATGACTGCTGATGCTCTCTCCTTGGATACTGCAAAATAATAATAAATTGCTAATATGAAGATAAAATACCCCAACAAAGCAGAACAGTGTCATTTAGACATAAGATAAAAAATAGGGCAAACAACAAAAAACTGAAGTGTCAGTGTGTGGGGGGACAATGAAGCATACACACAAAATGACAATGTGACATCAGGATAATAAAACAATATGTGATTTCAGTGTTAATAATACATATGAAATGTTTCAACACAGTATTGGCTAATACAGAGCCACTAATCAGTACATGTAAATCACAGTAGCGTGCCAAGTGTCTCTAAATTGGCAATAATCTGTCCAGATTCCATCATATCCTGGAAATATAGGTATCCCCCCAAGGTTCAGGATTGTCCTTGAGCCTTGTATTATAACTGGAGCTTAGTGATCATATAGATACTGTGAGTCCAGCGGGTATGGGTCATTCCTTCTGGCTGTCCATAGCTGTGGAAAAAAGGTTAGACAATTTGAAACCTAATATGATATAGAACAACAACATCAAGTAATGTCCTGTAACCAGGTAGACTCCATAGAGGCTTTATGGCATCAATGCTGTGGAGACCCTATATCCAGAACTGCAGCTGTTCCCAGGGAATCCCAAATGAGTACAGCAAACGGCAACAGCATAGGTCTGTAGTGTATTATCTTTGTCCTGTGTGCACCAGTTAGGGTCTGCTGTGGGCCTTATTCCGTTCTTATTTGTCAGCAGTACTTATCCTCTGATACGGACCAGTTGGTTGCATTATTAAAAGCAACTCAGTTTCAGATCCTCATTAAGACCTCTCAGTCTAAGTGTGTTGAGGCTATGGATCGTCCTGGCTTCTAGCTGAAGCAGTATTTTGCCGCGATCTCCACCTCTCGTTGGAACGTTTGGCGGCGTCTACTAACTAGTGCTGTTAAGTTATTCAGTTTGACAGGTAATTGGGCTTTGATTTTAATTATGGTGATTGTTTGGTTCTGATAATTTACACATGTGCACCTGGGGGAGGGGGTATATTAGTATGGGCATTTCATTCCTTCACTGCATAATCCTGAGGAAGGGCCCGTTTGTGGGTCCGAAACGTTGGTGATTTGTGTCATTTTTTCTACAATATATGTTTTATTTTTCACAAACCTGAGTGCTGTCTGCTGATTCCCGTGCGAATGGTATCGTATGTTTATCTACTTATTAAGGGGCATGCACCTACCTAAATGAGCTATATTGGAGTGCCGGCTGTTCATCTTTCTCTATACTACATATGTACCCAGAACTTTTGCACATTGTGGAACTCTGTTGACACACATAGGGGGTTATGCACTAAGCAGTGATAAGTGCTTTAAGTGAGATAAAAAGCCATTATAGCATGATATTGCCTGCTGTAAGATTCACAAAGCAGTGATAAGTCTTTTAAGTGAGATAAATGCATTTATAGCGTGATACTGTCTGCTATGAGATTCACAAAGCAGAGATAAGTGCTTTTAAGTGGGATAAAAAACCATTATAGTGCGATAGTGCACTGTTATCACTGCTTTGTGAATCTCACAACAGGCAGTATAACGCTATAAAGGCATTTATCTCACTTAAAAGCACTTATCACTGCATTGTGCATAGCACCCAGAAAACCCACTTATCACTGCTTAGTGCATAACCCCCAGTGTCTCTGACATTACAGTATATTATACACTTTGATGAACTTTTATTAATATTGTTGGGTGCAAATGGAAGAATTT
This sequence comes from Ascaphus truei, assembly GCF_040206685.1. Taxonomy (NCBI): domain Eukaryota; kingdom Metazoa; phylum Chordata; class Amphibia; order Anura; family Ascaphidae; genus Ascaphus; species Ascaphus truei. The sequence goes on from NC_134484.1 coordinate 312,584,711, forward strand.
GACGATGACTACCTTTGCGGGCTGCTGTATGCTAAAAAATCGATAGGCCTCAAGGTCATCATTCATTTTCATTTTCTGGATGAGGTGAGATTTTACCTGGTGAGCGACCTGTGGCGCCCCACCAGTCTGGGTGGCAAATCTCTCTCCAAACAATCAAAGCTCCTGGTGTAGATGAAGTTGCGCATTAAATGTACCTCTGCACACATCTCTTACAGTATGTATGTATGTATGTATGTATATATGTACATATGTATGTGTCATATATATATATACAGTATACTGTATAAACAAAAAGTAACAAGACCAGTGCTTAGTTTAGAATAGTGAATAATAATCAGTGGAATGAATTGAACAAGTGTGCAGTATAAAGACAAAAAATTGTATTGCATGGGACTAAAGGAAATATGCAGCTCAAACAAAGATTTTCCAAATCTAAAATAACAATAATGCAAAATAAATAAGAGCGCAAATAACCAATATTATAAAAATATTTTAACAATTTATTATACCAGATAATAAATGTCCCTATTAGAATAAACAATATGAGATAAAAATAAAAACATAAAAATAGGTAAGATAAAAACAATAATGCTTATAAAAAACAAAAATAACCCATCACAAGCTGATACTCAATGGAGGAGGAAAACCTGTTAATAACAGACACACAATGAACAAGGGACTAAATCAATGAGGGGAGATCGGGCAGATGGTACTGTGATATATCATCACAAAAGTAAGTCCATAGGGAAAAATGGAGATGATAAGCAATTCCGGTGTAATACAAGTACATATAAACTGCTCGGTATAATCTCACCAATGTCCGCTCGTGAGCACTAGCAGCAGGAGATCCGTTGGCTGAGCCTCCTAATACAAGAAAGCCGCAATGTTGCTGATCCAGAAATGAATATTGGTATTAACCTATTTACTCACAAGCAAATGATGCCCCGATGGAGCGGGGGAAGGGTGAGAGGAGGGAGGGGTGACCGCGCAGCCAAACCCCAGTCCGTTAGTGTACTGTAACGCTCTCGCTGCCCACAAACAAGACAAGACCCCGGCACTGAGCTGGGAAGGTATAACAGCACACACCCGCAGCAACGGAGGCGTGCCTGGAAGGCGGATAGTTTAGCGTTGCCGGGTCTGGATTGGAGAGTTTAGGAGATGTGGTATACTTGCCGAATCCTTGGATTGGAGAAGACAGGATAGTAGTGGTCCCTAAGCCGTGGTCTGGGATTGTAGAGAGCAGCGTAGTTCGAATCCGTATGCCGTGTTCAAGGGTAGGGGAGATCGCCATAGTTGAGGGTATGCCGAAGTCCAAAAATCCAGAAGGGTCTACAAACAAGCCGAGTCGGTACACAAGAGGGTCACTGCAAACGACACAGAGCACTGCATAGCAGGAGTGAGCTTCATGAGTCTACATGGAATTATGCTGAGCAAAGCATGGGAGGAAGCAGGAAGTATTTGAAGGCAGGATAGACCAATGGGGACAGGGGGCAGAGCGGAGGCGCAGCCCCAGCGGAGCAGGGATAGGCTGCAGGCAACAAGGCAGGGAGGTGAGACTTGCCACGCACCTGGGGACCGTCGCACATCATCGAGTGTGCGCGCCGCGCGGGAGAGTCGCATGATGCATGTGGGAGGCAGACCAGGTACGGTGCTGCAGCTAGAAGAGCACTGTAATGAGAGCGGGGGAGCACGCATGGGCAGGGACAGTGACCGCAGCAGCAGCAGGTAAGGAGGGAACTCGCCGCAAAGGACGTGTTCCCCGATTCCTTACATGTACTTTAACTACACGAGGACTTCACACTCCTTTAGAATGTATAGCTGGTTTCATGAGCACTGGATGCCTTGCTTCAGCTCCATTTTACAAGATGTAACACACCGTAACTTTGTATCTACTCTGGTCTCCATCTCCCGTCCCACAGTGACTGTTTAGCAGTACATACACACATATATACACACACATAGATGTAAGTATATTTCCCGTTTGCCTTTTTCCTATTTTTATCATTTAATATTAAATGCAGACTGCACCACAATTAATAATTCCTGTAAATGAATGTTCAAAAGGTAAAATCTGGTTATGTTTAACATATCAAGGAAGTGATACAGTATAATAACACAACACCTAATGAGAATAAGCGCTTCAAACATACAAGTAACATTAGCAAAAGGAGTCCCTGCACACAAGAGCTTACAACCTAATTGGTATGTAGGAAGAATGTACAGAGACACTAGGAAGGTGTTCTGGTAAGTGCATCTGAAAGGGGCCAGGGTTTATGTCTGATGTGTATAATGTAGTATCAGCCACAGAGCTACCCATATGCTTCGTTAAGGAGGTGGGTTTTAAGATAGGTCTTGAGTGGAAGACAATTCCAGAGGTGTTGGGCAGTGAGTGAAAAAGGTTTAAGGAGTAGAGAGAAGACAATCTTCATCAGAGCGTGAGAGTCAGGGTGGAGTATAGCGAGAAATTATGGAAGTGATGTAAGGAGGGGTAGAGAGTACATAGCCTTAAAAGTGAGGCGGATAGTCGAGTGTGTGATATAGAATTTGATAGGAAGCCAGGAGAAGGATTACAGCAGGAGAGAGGCTGAGACAGAGTTAGGAGAGAGTAAAGTGATTCTGGTAGCAACATTTAGGATAGATTGCAGGGTAAAAAGGTGAGAGGCAGAAAGGCCAGACAGAAGGATGTTACAATAGTTGAGAGGGTAGAGAATGAGGGCATGCGTTGTAGTGTTAGCAGTCGAGCAACAGAGCAAAGGGCGTATCTTTACAATATTGCTGAGGAAGAAACCAATAGGTTTTAGCTACATTTTCAATGTGATAGGAGAATGCGAGGGAAGAGTCGAATGTGACCCCTATGCAGTATGCTTGTGATACAACAGTAGGTGTTTGATACTGCTTCCAACAGCAATGTAGATACAAAGGCCAGGAGATTGTAGGGGCAGGTTTTGGAGGTATTTGCGGAGGTGGAAGTATGAGGAGCTCCATTTTTGACATGTTAAGTTTGAGTCAGCGAAGTGTTATCCAGGATGATATAGCGGAGAAACATTGAGAAACTTTGGTCCGTACAGCAGGTGTAAGATCAGAGGTTTAAAAGTAAATTTGTGTGTCATCATTATAGATGCGATATTTAAACCCAAAAGATATAATAAGGTCACAGAGAGAGTGTGTAAAGAGAAAAGAGAAGAGATCCCAGGAAAGACCCCTGTGGTACCCCAGAGAGAGATTGATAGAGGAGGAGGTGTTAGCAAACGAGACACTAAAAGTACCATGGGAGAGTGTGTGGGGTGCTTACAGCTGTCTTTTGATGAAGGTCAAAAGAAGAGATTAGAGAGAGAGAAAGCAGGAAGACCAGGGGAGAGAGGAGTCATCAATATGGCAGTTGAAGTCCCCAAGGAGAAAAACAGGGGAATTTGAGGAGAGAAAGAAGAAGAGCCAGGATTCAAAGTGATAGATATAATGTATGTCCTTCCATCAAATCTTTATATCACTGCCTCAAAGTGACGTAAAGTGGCAACGGGTATTCAGGAAGATATACAGTGGCACTTGTGCTGGTAGGTTTAATCATACTACGAAATCTTAAACAATATATCTGAGTAAAGTGGGAAAAGTACTTGCAACATGTAAATGAGGCTGGCATGGCAAGTAAGGCCTCAACCTCCAAATATGGAGCACACCAAAAAGGAATAGCTGTCATTCTCGGGAGGCTGAAAAATCTGTGGCCTTGACAGCGTTCAGGAAGAAGGCATGAAGGCAGAGGGTGCTGAAAATCCCCAGAGTTTAAACAAAAGCTTTTCATTCAAACTTAAACCTTGCTTACTACAACTGCTGGACTCTGCAGTGAAGCAGCACTGCCAGAACTAGAAGACAAACTTGAAAATATTAAATGGGTTATTGTTGGCCTTAGTGAAGTTAGAAGAAAAGATGAAGGCCTAATTAAGCTCAAAAGTGGACACCTATTCTATTACAGAGGTACAGATAATGGAAGAATTAGTGGAGTAGGCTTCATCTTTAACAAGAAATGGAGAAACAACATTGTCGAGTATGAAAGCTCATCAGAAAAAGCAGCCAGAATCATAATTCAGTTATACAGTCTTCAAATAATCCAAGTGTATACTCCCACAACAAGGCACCTAGACAATGAAGTGGAAGACTTTCTATGAATGAAATCAACCAATTTAATTACAAAGGAAATTGTCACCAAGATCATTATGGGAGATTTCAATGCAAAGATTTGTGCCCATCAGAAATACAAAGGATCAGTTGGTAAGTATGGTTACGGCAACAGGAATGAGCGTTACAAATTGGTTGAATTTGTAGAATGTGAAAACTTTTACATAATTAATTAATTCTTCAAGAATAATCCAAATAGAAAATGGACACAGAAAGGACCAAGTGGAGTCAAGAATGAAATCGACTATGTCCTAACTAATAAGAACCATGTGACTGAAGACTACAAAGTCCTTAACCGTTTCGAAACAAGTTGTAATCACCGATTGGTTCGAAGCAGATTGCATCATAATGTGTAGTTGGAAAGAAATAAAGACAAAAACAAGCAACATCATTGACCTCAAGAATAACAGCAGAGAATTTCAACTAGAAGTGAAAAATCACTTTAGCATGCTCAAAATGGACACTTTAACAAATGATTATGAAAAACTTATGAAGATTCTAGTTGACAGCGCAAACAAAACTGGATGAATCGCCAACAAAAAACAGGATAACAAAATATCTGATGAGACAAAACATTTAGTGAGGAGACAATAAGAAATGAAGTAATCCCAAGACAGAAGAATACAAATTGAATACACTGGCGACACACTTTATTGGAGCTCGGCTAGTCCCACGAATTCGGGTATACCCGGGTGTATTGAGGTTTGTGACTGTTTTCTGCCCGAGTGCATTGGGTTATTTTCCAGGCAGGGATTGAAGCATTTTATTCCCGCTGGCTGCAATACTGCACAGTATGTATATATATACTGCATTACAATTCATGAATTTATGCCATCTGGTAGACACGCGAAGCATTGCAGCCTATTAAATCCTAATCATTATCATTTAACAGATCAGCCGCCCGTCAGCCAGGCATGAACCCAGGCTGGGAAGGCAAACGCAACGGGGCTTGTCAGAGGTGAGGAGCGGCGCATTCCAGGTATCTGCCAGTTACATACTGGGTATTTGCTCGAATAAAGTGTGTCGGTGCAGTATGCAGAGCTATGCAAAACAATCCACAAACATATAACTAAAGATGCAATTATATGTAACTGCGATATGGTAAAGAAGACTATTGAAGATAACAAAATCTTAAAGAAGACAAAGCAGAAACTTATGGTTGGGAAGAAGAAAATCAACGCACTCAAACAAGACTATGAATCAATAATAAAAGACTGTGCACTTGTCATAAGGAGAGTTCAGGACTTCTATGTGAAATTGTATGCAAACACAGATAACAGTGAACAAGAATGAAGAAACCACCAAAGTGGTAACATGTGTCCTTCCAGAAGCAAATAAAATCCATGAATGGAAGGCTCCCAGGGAAGATGGAATTACAACGATAACCAAAGAAGCTGGGGAAGAAGTAGAAAAAAATCCATGCAAAACCCTTTACATGCTGCTTCAAGAACAGGACATTTCCAGAGCAATTGAGTAATGCCATACTTATCCTTATCCACAAAAAGAAGACAAGAAGACCTCAAGAACTACAGACCAGCAGCCTACTTTCAATCAGTTACAACATTTTATGAAGATACTCACTAATTGGACCCTGAACTTTGCCCAGCCACAAGTCATACAAGAAGTAATTTCCCGAAGTAATGAATATGATCTTCCATTTATAGATTCCCGAAAAGCTTTGGATTCTGTATAAACCTCAGCTGTCCTACAGTATATGCATTAAAAAGACAAAATGTTGAAGAAGTGTACATTGATATTATAAAGAACACTGCCACATAAACCATTAAATTACATGAAGATACAAGCAAGATAAGGATCAGCAAGGGAGTGCACCAGGGAGATCATGTCACCAAAGCTTTTCACAGCAACACTTGAAGAATTGTTTAAGACATTAGATTTGGGAAGAAAAAGGAATCAAAATCAACAAAGATATTTGAGTCACCTACGATTTGCAGATGACATTGTTATTTTTTCCACAAGCCCAGAAGACATTCATCAACAAATTGCTAACCAAAGCAAGTACTGTAAGAATGTGGGCTTCGGTATGAATCTCAGCAAGACAAAAGTGATATTCAACAAATGTGTATCAAGTCTGCAAAGATTTAAATAAATGGAATAGAACTAGAAGTCAAAGACTATGTCTACCTTAGCTGGCAAATAACAATGGATGTAAAGCTTTTGAATGAAATCAATAGGAACATGAAGATATTATATATAGTATACAGTAGCATTATATTACTAACCCTTTAGGCTGAAAAATAGCTCGTACAATATATGAAACCCTGATGGTGAACTCACAAAATAAATAACACTAGGAGAGATTAACCAACTGTTAGAGAGATACCTAAACCATAGTGCTAGTTTCAATACATTCGTTGAGACCTTCTGGGGAGAGAGTGCCTTAACTGTAAATCCAAAAAGATTCCTTCATACATAGGGATTTGAACCTATACTTTGCAACTCTTACAGACTGTTGGCTGCACCTGTAGGATTAACGCTGCGGGGTCCCATTCAGAAGAATGTCCTTTGGGACGCCAGATCTGTAGCAATGCAGCTGCAGTGGCACAGTGAATATCGCAGCACCGAGGACAGTACTGTATATCTGGCTATATTTGTATATCTACCAACAAAGTATGTAAACCTATACATACTGATTACCAGTGTGATCAGGGGACACAGGGCAATAATACTTTGTATTAATTGAAATTAAATTAATTAATTTTTAAGAGATATCAGGGACAATATTATGAAAAGTTGATTTAAAAAAATATATATATAAATGACATCATATCTTGGTCACATGGGATGCAATCCACCCAAGATGGATACTGTGACAGGGTTAATGAACGTCACCAGCATATACCTGGCAAACCTATGTTTAGGCTTGCAGTGCAGCAGTGACGAGGTTAAGTTTCAGTTGAGAAGGGCTGCTTAATTAGTCTGAGCCTAGCTGCATAATCAAGGGGTTTTAAAACCCCCAGGCTGTACACACATGCAGGCTAGCTGGTCAGGAGACAGGAAACACTGAAGAGATTACTGCTATAAGGTCTGTTTTTTCAAAGTACATGTGTGATAACTGTCTGTGTCCTGCATGCTGAAGAGAAGCTGCCTTGTTTTCTATGCTGAAGAGAACAAACCCCCAGTCCTCCTGAGGAAAATGGCTCCGAACGAGGATCCAGAGGCTTTTCTACTGACATTTGAAAGGGTTGCCAAAGCTCAGGGCTGGGCTGCAGATCGCTGGGCAACTGCTTTGGCCCCTCTCCTTATAGGAGAAGCCCAGGCCGCATATCAGGGCCTCCCAGCGGACCAGGCAATGGAGTACAAACAATTAAAAGCCGCCATACTGGATCTCTTAGGTCTGACCCCAGAGACCTACGGCAGCAGTTCCGGAACCTGAAGTACACCTCTAAGATGAGACCCCGGGTCCTAGCTCAGTGGTTATTGGACTTGTGTAACCACTGGATACAACCTGAGCAACACACTAAGGAAACTGTTCTTGAACAAGTTGTGTTGGAACAATTCCTACAAGTAATAACCCCTTGTGCACGCTCTTGGGTAAAACGCCATGCTGCGGATACCCTAGCTTTGGCGGTCCGACTCATTGAGAACTTCCTTGGGGCCGAGGACCAGGCGAGTGTCTTGGACCCGATGGATCTGGCTTTACCGGTGCTTGCGGACGCCCAAAGAGGGAGATCAGACCAACGGGGAAACTACGGCCCCTCCATACGCAACCGCCAAGTGCCTCGAAAGGAGCAGTCCTTCCAACAAGGAAGAAGTCAAAATGCCGGGCACCGCCAAGACCCTCATCCCCTTCCTGATGTCGGCTTGTCACTAAAGGAGAGGAACTTCCGAGGACGTCACCCACAGGACCCACCAGATGCCTGGTCTTCAGTACCAGGTCCAGCGGAACGCTATCCGCGGCACCCTCCTGCGAGGGAACCCAATCCAGGTTCCACCTGCGGAGAACAAGGCCACCGGCATGTGGACTGTCAACAGATGGATTGTTCCTTCAGCAGGACCGTCGCCTCGGCCTTCACTGGAGAAAATTACAAGCCCTGGCCACTTCCAGTCCAGGTTGGGGGAAAAAACGTCCAAGCCCTTGTAGATTTGGGCTCTGGGAAAACTCTGGTCTTCCAGGAACTGTTACCGCCTGACGTGTGTTCTTTTGACTCCCCATGGAGTATAGAATGTATACACGGTGATGTAAAACGGTATCCGATGGCCAGAATCCGGCTACAGGTAAAAGGTCAGGAGGCCTACCTCGAAGTAGGAGTCGCTCCTTGGCTCCCTGCACCCATTGTGCTCGGCCGGGACTTGCCTTTCTTTTCGGACCTAATGGCCCCAGTCTCTCCCGAGGAGCCTTATTCTATGGCTCTGGAGAACCCTGGTTAACTGTTCCCCTTCTTGGCAGACCTTTTTCCCAGTAGACAACGGGTTCAAAAGACTCGGAAGCAAAGACGCTCAGACAAACAGGACTGGTTGCAGAAATCTGGGTCTCAAGGTTACCATTCTAGTAGCCAGAAGTCACAAGTGATGGCTGGGGATGGCCAGAGGGAGGGGCCCTGGAGATTTACCAGACCTATACCTCCCTGATTTTCGCCAGAGGCAAGGGGAAGACCCAGTCCTTGCTAGACAGTATGACAAGGTGGTAAAAATTGATGAGCAGATTTTGAATGCACAGGGGTTGATAGTATTTCCCCATTTTGAATTATCAAATGGTATCCTGTATAGGGTGAATAGGCAGACACAAACAGGGGAGGTCACCAGACAGATATTGGTTCCCAAGGCGTTTGTTAAATCTGTGTTCACTCTAGCCCATACTGTCCCTTGGGGTGGTCACCTTGGCAGAGATAAAACATTGGACCATATTTCGTCCCGATTCTATTGGCCAGGGGTGCATAGTGATATTGCTAAGTTATGTGCGGAACGTCCGGAGTGCCAGCTAACTAGTCCGAAGGGACAAAAACCAGCCCCTTTGGTTCCTCTACCCTTGGTGTCAGTTGCCTTTGAGAGGATTGGGGTAGACTTGGTATGACCTCTAGAACCTTCTGCGAAAGGACACAGGTTTATTCTTGTAATAGTTGATTATGCAACAAGATATCCTGAGGTGTTCCCCTTGAGCAACGACGAAGCAAGTAGCTAACAAGTTATTGGAGCGGTTCTCACGGGTTGGACTTCCCCAGGTTATGTTGACAGACCAAGGTACAAATTTTATGGATAAACTGATGCAGGATGTCTTAAAATTACTAGAGGTCAAGTCTGTGCGGACATCGGTCTACCATCCACAGACTGATGGATTGGTGGAAAGATTTAACCGAACTCTAAAAGGGATGCTGAGAAAATTTGTAGATTCAGAGAAGAGATTCTGGGATGAACTTCTCCCTTTTCTGCTGTTTGCAGTGCAGGAACTTCCCCAGGCCTCCACGGGATTCTCTCCATTTGAACTGCTGTATGGCTGCCAACCCCGGGGTATCCTAGACCTCCTAAAGGGGTCCTGGGAGGAACAGCGGTACCCTTCTAAGAATACCCTGCAATATGTATTGGACCTTAGGAAGCGCCTAGATGTGGTCAGTCATTTTGCTAGGGAGAATCTTAGATCAGCCCAGGACAGTCAACAGAGACATTACAATCAAAATGCTTGTATGAGAGTGTTTCACCCAGGAGATCAAGTGATGTTGTTGTTACCCAGTTATGAGAGCAAACTCCTAGCCACATGTGATGTGGATTACGAGTTCGCTCAACCAGGGTCCAGGAAGGGTAAACAAATTTACCATGTGAACTTGCTGAAACCCTGGAAGATGCAGCGGTCTCTATTCATCCACCCGGTGGAGGAGGAAACGGACTTGGGTCCTCATCCCCCATGGGAGAACATTGTGGGTGACGATAAAATCCCAATGGGTAAACAGTTGTCCTCTGAACAAAAAGGGGACTTGTTAGAAATAATTACACAATTCCATGATGTATTTTCTGATTTGTCAGGGCAAACTAATTGAATTTCCCATGTGATCGAGACAGCACCTGGGGTAAAAGTATATTTCCATCTTTATAGGTTGCCTGAAAGTCGTAGGGCCCTGGTAGAGAAGGAGGTACAAGAAATGTTACACTTAGGAGTGATTGAGGAATCATACAGTGAATGGTGTAGTCCACTAGTTATGGTCCCTAAACCAGATGGGAAGGTAAGATTTTGTGTGGACCCCCGAAAGGTCAATGCGGTATCCAAATTTGACGCATATCCGATGCCAAGGGTGGACGAGTTAATTGACGCCCTTGGTAACGCGGAATATATATCCACGCTGGAGTTAACAAAAGGATACTGGCAAATACCTTTAGAGGAAAAGTCCAAGTGCAAAACAGCCTTTGCCAATCCCATGGGTTTATACCAGTTTGTGACAATGCCATTTGGACTGCATGGAGCCCCAGCCATATTTCAGAGACTCATGGATAAAGTGCTGAGACCCCATAGGGCTTATGCCACAGCCTACCTAGATGACATTGTCATTTATAGTAAACACTGGCGGGCCCATCTAAATAGGCTGAAAGTGGTCCTCAAATATCTAAGAGAGGCAGGGCTCACAGCCAACCCTAAGAAATGTGCCTTAGGTAAGGCGGAAACCAAATACTTAGGGTATGCAGTGGGAGGTGGAAAAGTAAGGCCACTAGCCGACAAGGTAATTGCCCTGAAAGAAGTTCCGACCCTCCAAACAAAAACGCAGGTACGCTCTCTGCTGGGTTTAGCAGGGTACTATCCCCAACTACTCGGAAGTTGCAGCCCCGTTAACGGACCTCACAAAAAAGTGTGCCCCTACACAAGTGGTGTGGTCAAGGGAGTGTCAGAGAGCCTTTGAGGACATAAAATGTGTCTATCAGAGGGTCCCATCCTTAGAAGCCCGGACTTCAACAGGCCTTTTGTAGTGCAAACCGATGCATCAGAGATAGGGCTAGGGGCAGTGTTGTCACAACAGTTTGAGGGAGTGGAACATCCGATCCTTTTTCTGAGTAGGAAATTGTTCCTGAGGGAAAAAAACCACTCAGTGATTGAGAAGGAGTGCCCCGCAGTAACGTGGGCAATGGAGGCTTTGAGGCATTACCTGGCAGGAGTCCATTTTACTCTGGTAACGGACCATGCTCCATTAAAGTGGTTAAATAGTATGAAGGACTCCAATGCTAGACTGACCAGGTGGTATATGGCCCTCCAACCCTTCTCATTTGAGATTCAACACAGGTCTGGAAAAGAAAATGCAAATGCTGACTTCTTTTCTAGAGAAGGGGTGGATGATCGGGCTTCAGCCGTGCGTGGCCCCAGCCACACACTAACAGGGGAGGAATGTGACAGGGTGAAAGAACGTCACCAGCCATATACCTGGCAAACCTATGTTTAGGCTTGCAGTGCAGCAGTGACAAGGTTAAGTTTCAGTTGAGAAGGGCTGCTTAATTAGTCTGAGCCTAGCTGCATAATCAAGGTGTTTTAAAACCCCCATGCTGTACACACATGCAGGCTAGCTGGTCAGGAGACAGGACTGAAATACTGAAGAGATTACTGATATAAGGTCTGTTTTTCAAAGTATATGTGTGACAACTGTCTGTGTCCTGCATGCTGAAGAGAAGCTGCCTTGTTTTCTATGCTGAAGAGAAGCTATTTTGTTTGTCTGCTGAAGAGAAGCTATTTTGTTTTTGTATGTTGAAGAGAAGCTATTTTGTTTTTGTGTGCTGTATGTTTTTAAGGCTCAATAAATAAGCCTTATCAAGAGAACCCGCGTGTGTCGTTGCATGTACCCTGCAACAGATACCAATAAAAAGTTGAACTGAAAAAAACAATATATTGTTTTAATAGGTACATATAAATCATGGGAATCATACTTAAACAAATGTATACCAAATTTGTTAAAATTTTCATGGCCATATACTTACAAAACTCCTTGACAATGAATGGATTGGACTTTCTGACCCCCCTACACAATAGAGTGATCAGACATCTCGGTTTAGCCTGCAAAGCCCCAGATTTAAAGCAGGTGTCCCAACAATTTTTTTAAAACCTTTAAAATTTCCCAGTTTTGGAGGATGGTCGTGGAAGCCGGAGCAGATGAGGACAGTGGAAGAGGAGAGTTGGGACAGGGCTCGCCCAAGAGGTCCGACCCGAAAGTCTTCAGATCTTCTGTGTCTGCTGCCAGGGCCCATGATTGACCCACCCTGCAGAGAGAAAAAAGTGGGAGAGGGAGAGAGAAAAATGGGAGAATGAGAGTTAAAAAAATGTGGGGAGCGAACGAGAAAATTAGAGGGTGGAGGGAGAGAGAAAATGGAGGCAGCGAGGGATAATGGGGGGAGAGGAAGAGAGACTGGGGAGAGAGAGAATAGGGGAGAAAATTGAGGAATAGGGGGAGGGAGAGAGAATCTGGGGTGGCATGGGAGAGAGGGTATGGGATAGAGAATGGAGGTATGGGGGAGGGAAAGATATAATGGTGGAGAGATAGAGAGATTGGGGAGAGGGAGAGGGAGACAGAGAGAATGAAGGGTTGACGAAGATAGAGAATGGGTAGGAGAGGGAATGGGGGAGGGAAAAGAGAAAATGGGGAGAGGGAGAGAGGAGATGGGGAGAGGATGTTGGAGAGATAAATAAATCAATAATACTGCATAAATCGGTATACTATTAGACAAATATCATTATAATATTTATTTTTATGGATATCACTTGTTTTTTAAATAATTTTTTAAAGTACCCCAGTTTTTAATTATGAAAATCTTAATAACCTCTTCACTCCCTATTCTCATACATAAGCACATCAATTTACCCATACACACTCTTATTAGCCCCTTCACATTCCCACTTACTTCATAATGCTTTTACGTCCCTTCCCCACACACATTACACTCCCCTTTATGCACACACTCCTAATAATCCACACACAGCCCCTGTTAGCTCTGAACCCAAATCCACCGCAGCATATATCATATATATTTGTGTCAAGAGGAGTGCTACTAGGATTGTGACCTCATGTTTAAAACAAAAGACACAAAAATCCTAGTGCTACATCCAATTTGACAAATTATATAGTTAAATACTTATCTGTTTATATTCTCATAAGCAAGGGCCATTTCGTTAATTTAGGGTCATTAGTTAACTAAATTACCCTTGCTTATGAGAAGACAAACAGATAAGTATTTAACTATATAATTTGTCAAATTGGATGTAGTACTAGGTCTTTTTTGTCTTTTGTTTTACTCCTAATAATACCATCACTTTCTGTATACACTGGTATTAACCTCTTCACTTCCCCTACACACTTGTATTAACCCCTACACACATACTTACTAACCTGCCACACATACACACACACACACACACACACACACACACACACACACACACACACACACACACACACACACACACACACACACACACACACACACACACACACACACACACACTGACCAATTGACATCACCCAAACACTCTTGTTAATACGGCTGTACCCATAGCTGGTGCAATTTCCTCCAATTATCATTACTGCATTTTCAGTACACTATTTATTTATTATTTATACTTTGCTTAGCTTCAATAATTACTCCATGTAAATGCCAATATTGAAAACAGGGGTTATTTGACATATTACACTAATTTTCCTGTAAAATAATAACAGTAATGAAACAAGATTGGCTTCTTAAAGCCTATAGCTTTTCTAAACTCTATGTATGCACTCCAAATAACATTTGCAACTATATGTGAATTTGCATGGAGTTTCAAATATATACAGATGTAGAAAGTGCTATTGCCCGCCATGAAAGCTGAAGATCGCAAGAAATAACATTGTAAATTGTGCATGCATTAAGGAGATAATGCATGCATTACCATTGTTTTTAATGGCACTCACAGTAAATTTTGCGTTAATAAACCCGGAAATATGGTTCACTTATCACGTTAAGAGAAGTAATGTCTGGAACATTACATTTAACAAAAAGTCTGTACAAATCACACTGTACAGCTGCGGCCGCCTTTATCCTAAAGCGGCCGTAGCGGCGCAACTCTGATAACCACGGGCAGATGCAGTATATTTTTTTTTTCCGGAATATGTTACGGTATTTTAGCGCTCGTAATATTAGCATATTATTGGCGCTGTCTGCAATACTGCAACACGTCTAAAAACTCAGGTGGGCGTTCGCGAGCTGTTGTCTTCAAAGTCTAATACTTTAGCAGTTCAACCTACGTCAGAACACAGTCTGCGTGTGCACGCGCAGTAATTGTAAATTTGCATATTTATACATGCATGTACAGTACAGTGCTGTATGTCTCATTTGAACATTGTTGAAAGGCATAGGCGTGTACTGTAACAGTATCACATTTCGACGTATACAGTACAGCGCTCTCCCCTCGCTCGCCCCCGCACACACACAGGCTAATTTACTGCACTGCAGTATTTCAACTTCTTATCTTATCTACAGTACACCTCTCCCACACAATTCCTTTGAATGGGTGTCTTTCTGGTTTCAATCACATTCCTGTCATCACATTCCTGCGTGTGTAACCTACAGTGCAGTGCAGAGCCTGGTTTGATTTATTCTGTGTTGATTATTAATGCTCATTGGGGAAAAAAAAGTTCAAGAGTAAGTGACCTTTTTCTTGTCATTTTTTATTTTTATTTTCTCAACATGAACATGTGCCTGCCTCAACCATCTTGATATTACGATATTCAATCTGTGCTGTAGCTTTTGACTGCGACACTGTGCGTTTGACTGCACATGATTGATTTGTGTGATTTTTATGTATTTGGGGGTGTGGGGATCAAATTATTATGATGACCTGCCTGTTGAAAATATGTCATGTCTTTGAACTACAGTCCAGCTAATCCTTCATGCAGATTTACCCCCCTCCCCCCAACAGACACACACAAGGCTCGCTCAAGGATTTCAACCTCTTATCAACACCTCTCCAAAACCATTCATTTTCAAAAGCTTGTCTATGTGCTTTTCAACCTCTCTCAGACCATTCGTTAATTTTCCTATTGTTGGCTTTCCCTTATGTTAATCTGATTATGTAACCAATTATTAAAAAGGTAACCAATTATTAAAACTGTGTGTCTTCTTGAAGAATCCCCCCCACACACATTCACAGTGAATTTAAAATTCAAAGAAATAAAATCTTAATGTAATTAAATATGTATTTTATCAGGAAAGAAAAATACAAATAATCATTTGTGTGAATCATGACTGTAGATACACTATTGAAGTATGCAGAAGAGAAATAACAAAATAGTACAGCACAGTTGAAAATGATAATTGATAAATTATTGATAAATTGATAATTGATAAATTGATAATAATACAATTGATAATTGATAATTGATAAATTGATAATAATTAAAACAGTAATACAAATTTTCCGTCTTTATCTTCTTCCTCATTCTGTGTAGTTCATTAAGAGAGGGGAGGTTTTGTGTAAATCATGACTGCAGTTTAGATACACTTAACTGTACACACAGTTCACAAAATTTACAGATGATACCCCCCTCCCCCGGTCCATCCTTTTTTCTCTGAAAAGACAAGAAAAGGTCAAATTAGTGCAGTTATGTGCATACTGTATTATGGCATTGTGTACTGTATAGCTACTCCATATTGGACTACAGTATGCAGATAGTACTGTCAAACTAGTCTATACTGGAACTACTGTATACTGTAACTACTTTTAAATACTTTGTAAGCAGATGGCTAGTGCTGCTCTCTCAGGAAAAAAAAATTGTGCCATACTTACCTGTATCATACTGTACTTGGTGTGCCTGTACTTACCATACTACAGTATAGTACTATACCATACTACCTTCCTGATGCTTGCCCCTTACGCTCGATCACAATAGGCAACACAGTCGCAATATGGTCAATATATTTATTGCATCGTTCCACGGTGAGTACATCGTTCCAAAAACTCATTATGCCTTGCGCCAACTCATCCTTTTTGGAGGGTTTCACGACTTTTTGGATATGATCCTTCAGCTGATGCCAGACCATTTCGATAGGAATGAAGTCTGGTGATCTGTCATTGGAGGGGGAAAAAGGACAAATGGTTAAAGAGATACATAGTAAAAACAGTGGGAAAAAATGAGACACAGTTACCGCACTTACTCCGCTGTTATCTTCACCCAGTTGATACCGCGCTCAAGAATATGCGCTGTTGACGCGGTGTGCTTCGGATTGTTGTCCTGGTAGAAACGGTTGCCATCTGGGAACTCACGTGTGATGTATTCCACAATCTCAGGCACAATTTGCTCTTGGAAAAAAGTTTTATTCATGATTCCTGTTGCAGGGTACATGCAACTACACACGCGGGTTTCTTGACAAGGCTTATTTATTTAGCCTTAAAGATATACAGAAAGAAGAGGGGGGGATCCTCCGGCGCGGTGTTTCACTCAGATTTCCAGGACACATGCAATATAAAACAGACAAAGGGACCACAATCAGGAAGGGTTAGATCACAGTAGTGTGCTGGTGAATGAGATGTATAGGAGGCACACTTACGTTGAAACACCAAATTCCACCTTAGGTGCAGTGTGTGCTTCTAAGTGTGACCTCAGGGAAAGGGAGAAAACAGGAAAAACATAGTATAATACTGTTTATTGAACAAAATTGATTAAAAAAGAGATTGCCAACTCACAAGCGGCCATTAAAAAATGGCATAGAAAGGAGAAGTTTTCAGTCTCTGCCTGGTCTCTCTCCCGTCCGTCAGCCTCCTTGCTGCTGCTTCCACCTCCCGCGCTTGCGCTCCGGTGGTAGTGCTGGTCAAATTGGGATTACACTTCGCTAAAAGCTTCCTCAGTGACGTAGAAGCTTTTAGCGAAACGCGTCTGACGGCTTTTTGGTCCTCGCAAGCCACCGTACAGAGGAGTGAAGTGTAATCCCAATTTGACCAGCACTACCACCAGAGCGCATGCGCGGGAGGTGGAAGCAGCAGCAAGGAGGCTGACGGACGGGAGAGAGACCAGGCTGTGCACAAGTCTGGGTGACCCACCCGATTCTCATCCACATCGCTGCACTACCATCCTACCTATTGGGACAGACTCCACGCGGACACCTAAACACCTGGGAGGAAGTCTGGCAGAGACTGAAAACTTCTCCTTTCTATGCCATTTTTTAATGGCCGCTTGTGAGTTGGCAATCTCTTTTTTAATCAATTTTGTTCAATAAACAGTATTAGACTATGTTTTTCCTGTTTTCTCCCTTTCCCTGAGGTCACACTAAGAAGCACACACTGCACCTAAGGTGGAATTTGGTGTTTCAACGTAAGTGTGCCTCCTATACATCTCATTCACCAGCACACAACTGTGATCTAACCCTTCCTGATTGTGGTCCCTTTGTCTGTTTTATATTGCATGTGTCCTGGAAATCTGAGTGAAACACCGCGCCGGAGGATCCCCCCCCCCCTCTTCTTTCTGTGACTAATACAGAGGTTGGTGAATCACCTCTGAAAGAAACTCTGGCAGCAGGACTACACTCTATGAGGGACTGAAACTTTGAACCCATTTTAAACATGGTTGGCGCAGTTATTTTATTTTTCTTTGTTAAAGATATACAGCACACAAAACAAAAATAGCTTTTCATCAGCAACAAAAAAAAATGGCTTTTCTTCAGCAGACAAACAAAAACAGTTTCTCTTTAGCAGACAGTGTATAAATTAGGCAGTTACCCTTGGGGACAGACAGTTCACAATTCATCTACTTTGCTAATCAGACCTTGTATCAGGAAATCTCTTCAGCAGCTTACTCCTCTCTCCTCAACAGCCAGGCTCCATGTGTCTACAGCCTGGGTTTTAACACACCTTGATTAGGCAGCTGGGATCCAACTAATTGTCCTGAGGTTCCCAGCTGAAGTTAACCTAGTCAGTGCTGCACTGCAGACTAGACATAGGTTTTCCAGGCATATTGCTGCGGCCGAGTTTATTCGAGCATTTGCCCGTTCTCGGCCGCAGCAGATACCTGGCGCGCGCCGGAGGGTGCCGGGCGCGCGCCGAAGCAGCGGAGGAGCGCCCTCCGATCGGGGCGCTCTCCCTCCCGCTGCCGGGTCCGCCGGGTCCCCCGGAACCCCCTGCCACATCCCCCACATCGTGGGACACCAGGGCTCCCTCGGGGAGCCCTGGACGCGCGTGCAGGGGGCGCAGGCACCCGATAACGCGTGACCGCGCATCGGTGATGCGCGGCACGCTGAGGGAGTGCGGCTAGCACGCCGGGGCATCCCCCGGCTTGCGGTGCTAGCCGTGCTTCAATAAAACGTGTCGCCAGTGTATAACTGGTGGCTTTTATTTACCCTGTCACAATTCCTATAACAAGAAAAGAAAAGTGCTCAAAAACTGCACACTAGTACAGTACAGTGCATAAGGCAAAAGCGTGTGACTTATTTTACCTTCAAAGATGACAATGCATCCTGTTCCACGCCTAGAGATGGCACCCCACACATGCATCTTCACTGGGTGTTTTGGACGCGGCTTCATAGATATGTGACCTTTTTTGTAGAATGCAAAGGTGGCAAATCTCTCCAGCGATACAGTAGACTCGTCTGTGAAGATGCAATCCTGGAAAGTTTCTCCACTGTCGATCTATGCCTGGGCATGGACCACTCTCTTGATCTTGTTAACGTCCCTTATCATAGGGTACGCTCTGTAATGACAAGGAATAATGTTATAGGTACAGTACAGTTTCTTAAACAACCCTTTAACCTCCTATACTGTCCAGTACTAAACTCACACGTCCATATTTCCATCCAATTCTGCGTCTCATCTTCTTTATGCTGGTCTCGGATACAGTGTGATTGTGATTTTGCAGCAGAGTGTATTTGACACTTAAGGCACTATTCTCATCATTCTCTTCACTTATTTTGTTGACTAGAAGAGTTGTTTCCCTACAATGTAAAGAAAAACAACAATCCTGTAAGTTACAGTACAGTGCAGTAGGCCACAAGCACAGCACATCATTTACAGTAAACAATAATAGATAGATATACCATATTATATTATAATATAAATAAACAGAAATAACTATAATATTAGATAGATCTACACTATATAGTAATACAGCTTAAACCCGTTATAGTGCGGTCCTCGGGGGCCACCTGCGACCACCGCATTATAAACTAAGTCGCAGAAAAAAAATGGCCGCCGACCCGGTGTGGTGGTACTGTGTCCGCCAGAGGGGGAAAGTTGAGAACTCTCCCAGCGTTCCCAGACCCTGTGGGACAGCGGCAACAGCACACAGCACTTACCCGGCATCTGGCAGCTCTTCTCCCTGTCTCTGCTTCCTGCTTCTACTTCCGTCTTGCGAGAGCAAGCTCCCTTAAAGAGACAATGTGTCTCTGTGTGTGTGTGTGTGTGTGTGTGTATTTGACTGTGTGAGACTGGTGTGTGTGTCAGTGTGTCAGTGTGTGTGTGTGCAGTGTGTGTGCAGTGTGCTGTGAGTGTATGCAGTGTGCTGTGAGTGTGTACAGTGTGCTGTGAGTGTATACAGTGTGTTGTGAGTGTATACAGTGTGCTGTGAGTGTGTGCTGAGTGTGTGCAGTGTGCTGTGAGTGTATGCAGTGTGCTGTGAATGTATGCAGTGTGCTGTGCAGTGTGCTGTGTGTGTGTCAGTATGTGTGCAGTGTGCTGTGAGTGTGTGTGTGTGTGTGTGTGTGTGTGTGTGTGTGTGTGTGTGTGTGTGTGTGTGTGTGTGTGTGTGTGTGTGTGTGTGTGTGTGTGTGTGTGTGTGTGTGTGTGTGTGTGTGTGTGTGTGCAGTGTGCTGTGAGTGTATGCAGTGTGCTGTGAGTGTATACAGTGTGCTGTGAGTGTATACAGTGTGCTGTGAGTGTATACAGTGTGTTGTGAGTGTATACAGTGTGCTGTGAGTGTGTGCTGAGTGTGTGCAGTGTGCTGTGAGTGTATGCAGTGTGCTGTGAATGTATGCAGTGTGCTGTGCAGTGTGCTGTGTGTGTGTCAGTATGTGTGCAGTGTGCTGTGAGTGTGTGTGTGTGTGTGTGTGTGTGTGTGTGTGTGTGTGTGTGTGTGTGTGTGTGTGTGTGTGTGTGTGTGTGTGTGTGTGTGTGTGTGTGTGTGTGTGTGTGTGTGTGTGTGTGTGTGTGTGTGTGTGTGTGCAGTGTGCTGTGAGTGTATGCAATGTGCAGTGTGCTGTGAGTATGTGCAGTGTGCTGTGAGTGTGTGCAGTGTGCTGTGAGTGTGT
This sequence comes from Ascaphus truei, assembly GCF_040206685.1. Classification (NCBI taxonomy): domain Eukaryota; kingdom Metazoa; phylum Chordata; class Amphibia; order Anura; family Ascaphidae; genus Ascaphus; species Ascaphus truei. The sequence goes on from NC_134484.1 coordinate 312,605,069, forward strand.
GCAGTGTGCTGTGATTGTGTGCAGTGTGCTGTGAATGTTTTCAGTGTGCTGTGAGTGTGTGCAGTGTGCTGTGAGTGTGTGCAGTGTGCTGTGAATGTATGCAGTGTGCTGTGAGTGTGTGCAGTGCGCTGTCAGTGTATGCAGTGTGCTGTGAATGTATGCAGTGTGCTGTGAGTGTGTGCAGTGTGCTGTGAGTGTATGCAGTGTGCTGTGAATGTATGCAGTGTGCTGTGAGTGTGTGCAGTGTGTGTGCAAAAAAAAAAAAAATTTAAATTCTTTTTTTTTTTAATTCGGTGTCCACGCTCAAACCGCATTAAAAGTGGATCCGCCTTATAGCAGTTCACGCTATAACAGGGTTGAGCTGTATTAATATGCAGCAATATAAACAATAATAGATAGATATACTGTATTATATAGTAATATAAATAAACAGAAATAACTATAATATTAGATAGATTTATACTATATAGTTATATTAATATGCAGCAATATAAACAATAATAGATAGATATACTGTATTATATAGTAATATAAATAAACAGAAATAACTATAATATTATATAGATCTATACTATATAGTTATATTAATTTGCAGCAACATAAACAATAATAGATAGATATACTGTATTATATAGTAATATAAATTAACAGAAATAAATATGATATTAGATCTATACTATATAGTAATATTAATATGCAGCAATACTGTATAAACAATAATAGATAGATATACTGTATTATATAGTTATATAAATATACTTACGCGTTAGTTACCGTTGGTGTCCTCGTGCGTTGTTTGGTCTTACCGTGTGCATGATAGCACATGGTGGTTGTTGGTACAACGAGGCCAGAAGCAGCTTACCAGCGTTAGATATCTGCAATTCGTTGTCCGCTCGTGTACATCTCCTTAATTCTCATGCTGAGATCCTTTGAAATCTTTTTAACAGGCGTTGCTGCGAGTAGAAAGAAATACAAGCACAAGAATGTATATTCGATGTTTAGACGATGTGTATCCACAAAATGGATGGTGTATTTATAAGTTAATGACTCACATTAGAGTACGCCCACTTTTAACACCTGTACCTCGTCGCCATGCATAAAAGGTTACACACTTTGCATAGCCCACCACTCGATGATCTGTATCTGAACTTGCCCTTGTCCAGATACTGCATTGTGCCATCTGCTTCCATGGATCAACCCCGATTCTACGGACGCAGTAACCCACTCGCCTCTGCCATGCCTGTCATGCAGAAAAAGCGAAAGGCGGCAGCCGTTTCCAAGCCAAGGCCAAAGCGAAAGGCTATGGCTAATAAAGAAAACCTTCTGCTGACCCCAAAGTCTAAGGGTTTTAATACACATCAGCCTTATTATGTCAAGAAAAAATTTGGTGATGAACACTCAAAGCAAAACAAATGGCAGCCAACCCATTGAACCCGCAGGCTACTTCCTCGATTACGCTTCGACTCTGCCGCTGCTCTCCCGGAAATCCACAGCCCATTTTCTCCACTACTCGTCCACGACGCTGCCGCTGCTCTCTTGGAAATCCACGGGTCACTTTCTTTATTAAGCTTAGACGACTCTGCCGCTTCTCTCCCGGAAATCCACAGGTCACTTTCTCCATCCCTCTTCGACAACGCTGCCGCTTCTCTCCCGGAATTCCACAGGTCACCTCCTCCATCATTCTTCGACGCTGCTGCCGCTTCTCTCCAGGGAAGCCCATCTCATCCTCTGTAGCACCCATCCACCCAGATGTCCACAGCACCCCATGAACAAGATCCAGCTCGTTAGACCGCATGTTGAATTGGTTAAGTGTCGATATCCCCGGGAACTCTACTATGCTGGTAAAGATAGATCTTCTTTTAGAGACCATGCTAAATATGGATCAACTGATGGAGAAGATGGATCAACGGATGGATCAACGGATGGAGAAGATAGAGACGGACATAGCGGGGATACATTATTTGCCCGGAGTTCATGCCCCTGTATCTCCGATGCCGGAGTAGGAGGGTGGCATGGATGGGATGAATGGGACCTTCGACTGCCTTCCATCACCAAGCGCACCCCCTCCACCAGAAGAATATGTGTACATGTATGCCGTTGACGAGGATGACATGACAACCCCGTCAAGACCATGCCAGGAGACAACACGGCGACCAAGACAGGGGGAAAGCTTCCTCCCAGACAACCTACCCTCGCCCGCCGCCACAAACACACCCGCTCCAAGAAGAACACCCGCTCCCAGAATCCAACCCACATACGCTTTCATCGATACGGTGCCCGACATCATCCTGCTCAAGCTGCCCAATCCACTCAGGGAGAAATATAGGGTGATGAGTGCTGGTTTACCCCAGAAGTATGGCATGTTAATTTTCAAGCACCACGTGTCCTACTTGCTGTACTGCGGGTGGGTCAACAATGTAAACTACGAAGGAAATCGTGAAAAAAGGGCGCTTCCTGAAAATTTAAGAAGGACTATTATGGAGGAATTGCGGGGCTATTTTTCAATTACAGATCCTGTAATGAAAATCGTCAGAGACGCCATTAATGGCATTTTGCGTCATACAAAGCATCGGCCCTGGAAGGACAATCTGGTGGGGATCGAATTTGCGTGACTGTTCAAATGTTGTTTATTTTTTGACTTGTTGCTTGTTTTAACTTGTATTAATAAAGAAATGTTTTTACTTACACCATACGGTTGTGCTGTAAATGTTTTGACTTTCTGTACTTTAATAAAGGAGATGTTGCGTGTTTTAAATTTTATTAATAAAGAAATGTTTTTACTAACACCATACTGTTGTGCTGTAAATGTTTTGACTTTCTGTACTTTAATAAAGGAGATGTTGCGTGTTTTAAATTTTATTAATAAATAAATGTTTTTACTTACACAAGACCTGCACAACTCCAGTCCTCGAGGGCCGCAAACAGGCCCGGTTTTCAATCCTGAAAACCGGGCCTGTTTGCGGCCCTCGAGGACTGGAGTTGTGCAGGCCTGACTTACTGTACTGTACACCATCCTACTGTAAATGTTTTGACTTTCTGTACATAAATGTTTTTACTAGCAGTACACCATACACCTGTAAATGTTTTGAATTGCTGTACACTTTAAATGTTTTTAAATTGTATTTGTAAATAAATGTTTTTACTTACTCCATAAATGTTTTTGGACTTACTCCACCAATAAAAGAAAATGTTGATTTGTTTTAAATTGTTCCACTGTCTCCTTTTATATTGTAACAAAATACAGTGTTTCTAGAACATTCAGTACAGTACTGTCCAGGTATACTGTACAGTACTGTAGTGTATACTGTAGGCATGCTCAGTACATCACAAGAGTATTAAAACATTACATGCTGTACGGGTATAGAATACACATGTACTGGAATACATGTAGAATAAATGCATACTTTTTATTTTTTGGGTTTATTATACAGTATATATAAAAAAAAAGTATTGTATACGGTCAGAAAACAACAGCATACTGTTTTAGGTTTTCTATGAAGCTCTCAGTTACAGTATTCTATCCTAATCAAAAACAACAGCCACTAAACTGTAGACTCCGGTACGTGTTTTTTTTAATCAGATTCAGCAATGTGCAGGCACTGTAACACAAAGCGATATTATCCATCGAAATCCCTCCATCTGCCGTTTTCCGCATGAGATGACAAAGTTTTCTTTTCTGAGGAAAAACAAAAGTACAAGTTTTACTGTAATGGTCAGTCAGTCCCCTAAAGAAGTTCCTACAGTCAGTTCCACCAATAATTTTCTCGTGGGGCGTCTCCTGTTCACATGCGCATGCACCTACTGTCGATGTGATGACACGCATATGCGTTTCAAGAAGGTTCTAATGCGCATGCGCCTAGCTTTCCACCAATTGTTCAGTATCTACTGTAGAAGCTGCTCAGCCAATGATATTGCTTACAGGAGAATTACTTGACTGAGCATTGATATTGATATTTCAAAAACAGAATAAAATACGGCAACATTACTCACCATAGACTTTGCCAATCAGCTGGTGCCGAGCCACTGCCAGTCCCGTATTCTTGATTATACACGTAGTTGACAGGTGACAGCGGGACTAGTCAGCTGATGAGGCTGGAAATCGTTTTGGTACATGCAAGCTTGCTGGAATCTGTACGCTAAATTCGGCTCAGGCTGCAGGTATCCGGGCGGGGGCAGACAGCAAGGGTTGCCGGTCACCAGGTTTTCACTGACGGTCGGACCGTTATTGGAAGCTGGTGCATTGCTTGCCTGCGACTGACGTTTCTAAGTTGATTTTAACATGACTTTTCGCCTTTTGAAGTCTCCATGATCAACGATACGAGAAAAATCTGGTGCTACACACCAATACCCTCCTTTAACACTTTGTGCGGGATTTAAAACGAAAAAAACACGGATCGATACATAACTTTTTCCTTATTGCACGCTTCCACACATGAGCATCTGGTGAAAATTTTTAAAAGTCATAGTTTTCGATAAAATACTGATAAATTTGACAAACTGTTGCCATCTTATCATCTGTTGCATTAATCGCGGCCCATATTAAATAAGTGTACGTTATGTCGGGTTTTTGGAACACGGACTGCGATGGTGCACTCATCTTGGAACTCTCAGGACAATAGAACACCAGACACTGCGCATTTAGTTTTTAATATGAAAAGCCTACATTGATACATTATTGTAACTTCTTCAGTACCAAGTTCAATTTACAATGGACCACTGTGGTATTTTTTTAAACACCTGCAAGTCGACACATTACTGAAGCGCGTGCGATTTTAATTCATGAATATCTGCCACCTGGCGGATACGCGAAGAATTGCAACCAATTAACTCCAAACCATTATCAATAAACACATCAATAAACACATCAACCGGGGGTGACGCCGGCATGAATGCAACATGAATGCAGCATGAACGCGGTGAAGTGCGTGTCATTCGGAAAAAAAACCCGAAAAAATTCGGAGATGTCGGAGAATAAAAGGGGCCGCGGCTGTATAATGTGCGTAGGCTCTTTTATCACAGCGCAAATCAATCTCTTCAAAAGACAGTGAACACAATGATATATATATATATATATATATATATATATATATATATATATATATTAAAATAACATATGGGGGTGCAAGCTCTAAATTGTTTTGTAAATTTGAAACAAACAGCAGAGACAACAATACCATTCTCTCAAATTGATTTCTTAGCCCCACATACAGTAGCGGCATCCTTTATTCTTACAAATGCCGGCGGCATGCCGGGATCTACTCCGGCTGGCGCCAGTCTAGATCGCGCGCTGCCGCGTTTCCTCCATGCACCCCCCCTCCACTTCGGGCGCATTTTAGCCCCCTTTCCCGACCCCGAACCCGGCTCCTGCTCTGCCCCTCTGCTTCCCCGCACCCCCGCTTACCTCACTTTAAACTCCAGGGGTGTCAGGGAAGCCGGGGAAGCCGGGCGCACACGTGACTGTGACGTCACAGTGCGCCGCAACAAGCCGCGTCACCACGCTTCCCGTACGCATCCTGCCGTGCGGGAAGTGTAAGAATAAAAGCTGCCGGTACTGTACTGTAGGATGAATGAAGACAATTATTTTTCTTGTTTGTTTATAACAAATTCATTTATATAATATTATTTATCCGTCTTTCGCCTTTTTAAAAAAAATCTTTTTCAATGCATTTCATTGTTTTATTTGTCTATAATTAGCCTGTGCTTATATTTTTTTCATATATAAATGTTTTGTAATGCAGTTATGGTTTGTTAGTATATGTTTCACAATCAACCATTGTTTTTCTTTTATTTTGTCTTTAAGATTTAGTACATATTAGTTATGATTAGTTATGGAATATTTACCGCCTGGGAATGATTCCTGTATACATTATCAGAAGAGTTACTGTAGAAGTTATACAGCTCCATGATATTATGAAGTATACAGAATTTATCCATTGAAACTACTTGACAAACCCACAGCCAACCCCTGCCAATGCCTACAACACAATGGCTTAAACTTGAGACTGCACTCTTATTTATATACTTCTCCCAGCTTCAGTATCACATTGATAGGGAAAAAAAACAAGTCTGCCTTTTTTAGACTGAAATATCACCCATTTCTACTTATTGTTTTTATTTTTGGTAAATAGTGTTTAAATTGTAGAAAACAATTAGCTCTACTACTTAAAATACAAAGAGTAGACAGAAGGGAAATGATAAAATGTAACATTTTACTGAAAAAAGAAGTAAACTACATACAGTATACAGAGTCCTCTCTTAGTAAATTTCACAGTTCCAATCCCAATAATAGTGACCTCTGTATCATACAACCAATCAAATTCACATTTCAAAGTGATTAATCCAATAAAACCTACACACTGTATACCATATTTAAAATCTATTTGTTGTCTGGTTAATATACTACAGAATTAACAAATTGTTTGAAAATATATGCAAAAGTGAATACAGTTAATACAGATCCATCCATCTCATAAAGATATAGTAATATAGCCTTTACAGATTGTTCTACAATAATAACTTAAAAAAGGGAGAGGGGAGAATGGAGGAAAGGGGGAGGTACCAAAAACACCTAATTAATTGTACATTCTTCTGTGGAAGCTTGAACACTCTGTATACCGGATATGGGTATTGCACACCCTGGGTACTTCCAATATGGTCCCTCCGGCTACTGGCACTCTTCCAGTGGTGGTCTGCTCTTGTTACACCTCACGGTATGGATCACAAGTTTGGTACTTAGCCTCTAGTGTTAAGGATGCTGCTCCCTGGCTCTCCTGTGTTCACACTGCAAAATTGGCAGCTACTCCACCCGCTACTTATTGAGTGTTCAAGCTTCCACCGTGAGCAGTGTGTGCAGAGAGAGAGGCATTACCTTTTCTAAAGACTCCGGCTGGATTCATGCTGTGTAGGGGTTTGAGTATATATCATACATGCTGATTTTAAAGCTCTGTTTGTGAGTGCACATTTTATATTCGTTCCAGTCCTATAAATTTGTTATATACTTTTATATTCTAGGAGTGCGCCTGTTTTTCTTCTCTTTATGTATATATATATATATAAACAGAAAAAGAGAGAGAGCGCACGCCCCATAGCATAATACTGCGTGATTTATTATAAAATTAGGGAAGGGATGAAAGGGGGGGGGGGGAATCGCACTCACAAGATAAAAAGTTTTAAAATGCAGTTTGTGAATTATATCACCACCATCCGGTACTGCTGGGCGAAGTCACTTCCAGATAGCTGATCAAGATCACCGCCAACCGGATAAGGACGCCGTTATACCGTCTGTATGCTGTTCAAATTCAGCTCTCCACTCCGAATGGCCACTGTAATCTTCCCGCGCTTGGTATGGCCTCGTGCGCGTGCGCAGCGTCTTCGTGACGTAATCGCGCTTCCCTCAAAGGGGACTTTTACCCATGATTCATCAGCCCTTTGAGAAAGTCGCTGATTGGTGACGAAACGCGTCAGGGAAGCGCGATTACGTCACGAAGACGCTGCGCACGCGCACGAGGCCATACCAAGCGCGGGAAGATTACAGCGGCCATTCGGAGTGGAGAGCTGAATTTTAACAGCATACAGACGGTATAACGGCGTCCTTATCCGGTTGGCGGTGATCTTGATCAGCTATCTGGAAGTGACTTCGCCCAGCAGTACCGGATGGTGGTGATATAATTCACAAACTGCATTTTAAAACTTTTTATCTTGTGAGTGCGATTCCCCCCCCCCCCCTTCCATCCCTTCCCTAATTTTATAATAAATCACGCAGTATTATGCTATGGGGCGTGCGCTCTCTCTCTTTTTCTGTTTGTAGATATCCGTGGAGGTGGTTTATCCCTTGTGAGAGCAGCAGAAGATCCCTTGCACACATCCTATACCTCCTATTATGGACTGATTATTGAAGGACTGGTTGGATTTTATATTATAACTTTGCACTTATTTTTCATTTTTTCATTTTTCAACTTTTTTAGCACTTTTTGCACACTTTTTATTTTTATTTTTTACCCACATTAATGTAATATTCCATGGTGTTGTTTTAAGTATATTTGTTTATTATGCTTGGTATCTAATAGTTTTATCACATATGTTCATCTTGATTTTTAAACACATTTAGGAATCTTACACACTTTTCGTATATAAGATATTAGCACTACAGTTTATTAATATACATAGCAATAGAGTATTTTTTTTGGCGCCACATTTTTGTTTTTTTATATATATATATATATATTATAGTACTGTATTAATTTAGTGTGTGCGAATAATTTAAACATTTCTAATACAAATTAGACTGTATCATCATTTTCATTTAAACCAAGTGGCATTAAAGTGCACAATGTGAAAATCCAAAAGCTTTCCCTATGATTTAATAAACCTTCACTGTCACACCCAATTTTACACATTCACTGCCCCTATATAGTACTTTAAAAGTTCAGAATCTTGTATTTAAAGGAGAAGTGTCTGGATACACAATGGGTCTCAAAACCTTTAGAGATATTTCTTTTATGTTCATACATAGTTTTTTTTTCTAAAGGTCTCGTTGTATAACCCACATACTGAACTTTTAAGATATTTTTAAATTTAGGAATTTAAGGAAGCCATTTTAAAATTGTTTCTGATTTCTTCATTATTGTCTCAGACTTCGTCCCCTTATTTATCATATTTGTATTTGTTTTTCTTTTGGTTACATCTACTAGATGATTATTCCTATGCATCTCAGTAATTTTCTCCAATGCATCTATATCAATGTATTCTTATTATAACCTCTATTCAAGCCTATAGTAGACCATTTTCAATTTCCATTTTGGCTGGGAAGACAGGCTTTTTTCTGGCGACATAGATGACGAGTTTTCATTCCTCTGTACCACAGATACCTTTCTCTCTCCAATTTTCCTTGGATGAGAGCTCAGCCATATTCCTGGAGGTTAGTATGCTTCTTTCTTTCAGAGTCTGCTCTGATTTGAAAGAGTTCCAATTGTAGACACAGGGATTTGTTATTTTTCTGCTGAAGAGCGCCCTCTACTTCTTCCAGTGCTAACTGTTGTGACAGAGTCACTATCTGTGCAGATTGGAGAGAACTTGAAGTGTGCATATTTTCCAGCATGCAGGTAGTTAAACTCCTCTGGTGAAACTAGCTGCAGCTAATTAAGCAAACAACTCCTGACTAAAAATTGGTTTTAAAGGTGGCAGTCAGCTGTTATCAGAGAGAGACATTTCCAAACTAGGAAGGACACTGGTTGCTCAGTTCCCCAGGCCTGCAGGAAGGAGGGTCTGCTGGGTCCCTGACCCAGAAAGAATCGCCACAAGGGCAAAGAAGGTGCTGGATGCAGACCTGTTATACAAGGAAGCAGAATTCCAACACTGCTGAGGGAACCAAGCTGTGACATTCCAGAGGAATTGCTGGGAGACTTTGGGATAGATTCCCTGGCACCCGAGTGCTAAGAACTCTCTTTTGTGTATGTGACAGTTGTACAGTAGTATTAAACTGGAATTACATGTGCACCGACGAGTATTCTAAAACTTGCCTGGGTAAATCTGGAGCTATCACCAACAAGATACAGTACATGCTGCAACATTTCAGTGACATTTCTGCAGAGACTAATGGCCCATCGGATTAACACAGCAGGGGTCCCTGGCAGACCCATTCAGTTTGAATGGGACTGCCAGGGACCCCCCTTGTTAATCTGATGGGCCATTAGACTGTCTGCAGAAATGTCACTGAAATATTGCAGCATGTACCTGGGTCTTGTTGGTGATTGCCCCAGATTTGTTTTAGAATACTCGTCGGCACTACAGTAGTCTAGCTACCCAGTTGGATAGCTAGGGACATGTTGTGTAGATAGTCTCCTAAAGGGGAGTAGGTTTTTGTTTTATGATTTTGTTTTTCTTAAAGGGACAGTGTGCCTATTATTTACTGTAAGGTGGAGAATAAACAACTGAAGGGTAATGTCTAACACCTATTGTTTGGACTCTTACTGACCCTACCACGAGTCTGTACTGTCACAGGTGGCATTAGAAGTGGGATGGTATGCCTCTGGGGACCAGTAGAAGGAAATGTGTTAAAATAACAAGCGCAAACAGAAAACCAAACCAGAGTCACTGTGCAGTGTAAAGGAAATGTGACTGACGAATGCTGGGTGTAAAGTCTGCCCTTTTGGGTGTGAAAGAACAAGAAGAAACAAAATCCCACAGGTTTTCAAAATGGCTGACTGGAAATGTTTGTTTTGCAATGCACTTAACCAGGTGAAACAGTGTCCCCGTGTTGCCCTGTAAAGGGAGCAGTACAGTTGTGTTTGTGGTTTTAAAGAGCCTGGCCGCCCAAAACAGTGTACCTTCAGTACCACAGTGCTGCAAAAAAATGTGTCTCCCTGTAGCAGTGCACACAAGCTGCGCACACACTACAGAGTCAGCTGCAAGAACTGTGTGTGAGTATGCAGAAGGCAAAGGAGAAACAGGAGGATGCTAAGGAGAAGCAGTGAGTTCTGCAGGAAGAAAGTATCCAGGCTGCTTACAAAGTAAAGTGCTGCCAGAGCATTTGAGTATCCAGTGTGTCCCTGCAGAGTAGCATGATGAGCTGAAGGAAATGCTGAAAATCACCAGAACCGCAATGAAGGAGGAGCTTAGAGCCCAGTTAACTCTTTATGGAAGGGAGAAGGCCCAGAAACGGAAGTGAGATCTGGAGGAGCAGAGACGCTTCTGCAATCCCAAAGGTCAGTACACCCAAGAGAAAGAAGTATGGAAAAGGCAAGCAGCTGCAACCCTAGTAAAGAAATCAGCAGAGCTCCAAAATATAATGAAGGATGCATTGATGCAAACCCAGAGGAAGCACAATGAAGAAGTGGAGACTCTGAGAGGAGAACTGTAGGATCAAGCTGAAACTTTAAAAAAGAAAATGGAACAAGCTCTGAAGCTAAGAGGCAAAAGATAAAGAGATTACAAAACTAAAAGAGACACTTGGGTCACAGAAGGAGTCATTGGAAAAGATGGTGGTAAAATTCAAACGGGACGCAAGAAAGTTGGAACAGAACACACTGCTGTGCAAGCAGAAAAATGAGAAAGTGAGAAGAGAGATGTGCTGCAGATACAGAGAAACTCTATGAAGGAGGATCATAAGCAAGAGATCACAGATCTAATAGCAGCTGCGGAAAAGGACCTTGTGAGAAATGATTAAGAGGCAAAAATGCTTAAAAGAGATTATGATGCAGTCATATTACACGTGCAGCAGTTACAGTTAGACTTGAAATTCGGCAGAGGGAGAGAAACATTAAGGAACAGTTCTGCAGAGAAACCTGGTAGTGATGTGAAACTGAAGCGGTAGGAACAGAATGAGGCTCTGCGGGTCAATACAGCACAAGTGTCTCCACTACAGGAAAAGGTTTTGGCCCAGCACGAGCGCCTGTATCTGACAGTGACCAATGCCCATGAAGACAATGGCACAGTGAGAGCTGGAAACACTGCTCAACTGCAAAACGAGATTGCAAATTTGAACTGCCTGATCAAGTAGTAGCTAAACCTTTACCTAAACCACAGGAAGCAAACAAAGGTATAAGTGAAGATTCTAAGGCATCTATTAATTAGAATGTTGGGGATCTCACTGAAGAAAATTTTAAACCAGAGTAAGCCTTATCGAATAACACAGCAAAGGTACAGCTGCCACTGCCAGTTGTAGACTCATCCCACGCTGCGAGATTCCTGCAGCCAGACTAATGGTCCATCAGATTAACACAGTGGGGGTTCCCGCATTTGAATAGGACTCACGCTGTGTGAATCCTACTGGGCTGCAAGTCCCATTCAAACGCAGGGACCTCTGATGTGTTAAACCAATGGGCTACTACAGCTTGTTGTGGATCATTTCATGAGTTACTGCGATTTTCCTTGGGAAGCAGTCTAAAACCAGCAGTTGCATCTGTAGAACATTCTACAAAGGTGGATGTAGAATCTTCTAGCTCTGCTTTTAGTATGTTTAATAGACATGAGAATGAAAAAGAGGCTCCTGAGAAGAAAATTGTGAACCAGATAACGGAGGTCAACCTGTCTACATGTTTTCCGGTTGCAGACAGAGCAAAGGAACCGCTAGCACTGATCACAACTGACACAGAATTGTTCAGCACCGCTAAACATGTGGTGGATGACCAGTTTTCACAAGTCTGAAGCTCTGAATGTACTTTGATTGGAAAAGGTACAGAAACCATCACCGCTGAAGTGGAGTTACTGTCTTCACAACAGAAAGGCCAAACTGCAAGTTAGCCCGCTAAGTACGATTTTCACAGGAAATGGTTTTAAAAAAGCTTCCAGGCAAGAAGCGTAAAGGAAAGGAGGAAGAAGAGACAAAAGCAGAAAATGTGATAGAACAAGTACCAGTTTCATCAGAGTCTCTTGAAGCTGCAGACGGAAAAGACAGCTTATTCTTTCCTCCTGATGAGTCTATTGAGTCATCTCCTACAGAGAAAGTATTTGAAGGGCCACTTCTGATGATGGAATAAAGAAGGAAGGCATTTCTCTCTGCACCTCTTTCAAAATGTTTGGCTGTCATAAAAGCATCTAAAGAGGTCTTGTGAAAATAATGAAGATGTTCTGGGAAAGAGACATTGCATCAAGGAGTACCAGACCCTTGGATCCAACCCTTGGACAGTCTGAAAGATACAGAAAAGACTGAAGGGAAGCTTGAAAACTTCTTCAATTGGAAGTCAAGGGGAAAAAATGGAAAAAGGTTGACGGACGTCTCCGACAGTGATCCTGGTGCACGGTAATGGTGCACCGGCTGCTCCACAAGACAATGTTACGCTGGGGAGGGGCATATGTGACAGAGTCACTGTTTGTGCAGGTTGCAGAGTGCTTAAAGCATGCATACTTTCCATCATGCAGGCATTTAAACTCCGGTGAAGCTAGTTGCACCTGCAGCTAATTAAGCAAACACTTCCTGACTGAAAAGTGGTTGAAAACGGTAAGCAGTCAGCTGCCAGCAGAGAGAGACTTTTCGCAACCAGGAAGAACACTGGTTGCTCCAGTTCCTCATGTCTGCAGGAAGCAGGGTCTGCTGGGACCAACACCCAGAAAGAGAATTGCCACGAGGGCAAACAAGCCACTGGACGGAGCCATGGTATACAAGGAACCGTTGTTCCAACCCTGCTGAGGAAGCCAAGCTGTGACATTCCAGAGGAATTACCTGGAGACCCTGGGAGGGATTTCACAGCACCCCACAGCTAATAACTCTCTTTTGTGTATGTGACAGTTGTACAGCAGTGTTAAACTGGAAGTAGGATAGCTACACAGTTGGATAGCTAGGGACATGTTGTATAGTTAGTTTCCCAAAGGGGAGCAGGTTTTTGTTTTATGATTAGGTTTGCCTTAAAGGGGCAGTGTGCTTAATATTTGTAGTAATGTGGAGAATAAACCATGGAGGGTGGTTATAGCCCTACACCTATTGTTTGCACTCTTACTGACCTTAACACGAGGCCGTCCTGCCACACTGTACTTTCCTCATTGGAGTTGTTGCTTCTCCTTAACTTCTTTACTGGCTTGATCAGCCAGATATGAAACTCCTCTGTCAGGTTTCTATTCTATCCACAGTCTCTATAACCCTCAGGGACTCCTTGTAGTCCTCCTTTCAGTTACGCATGTCTGAGTTGAGACTCCAGGTCTCGTGGTGTGAGACTTCCAGATCTAAGTTGAGGGTGTGAAGATCCTTCAAAGAGACTTCAAGATCCGAAGTAAGACTGCGGACATCTTTATGAGAGACTTCCAGCCCCACTGCGAGACTGGGAAATTCATTTTTAGAGATTTCTTGTTCTGTGCGGGGTCTGCAGATCACCTGGTGTGAGGCATCCAGTTCTATTCGGAGAGAGAGTGGGATCCTCATTCTGGAAGATGTCCAATTCTGTTCTGATATCGCTAACCTCCTGGCGAGAGACCTTCAGCTTTGTACTGAGAGCCTGAACCTCTTTCCGAAAGACCTCCCGCTCTGTACCAAAACTGTGAAACTTTTTCTGGGAGACTGCAAGCTCCACACAGAGGCTGCAAATCTCTTCCTGAGACAGTGTGAGCTCCATACTGAGGCTACAAACCTCTTTTTGAGAGCATCCCAGCTCTATACCAAGATGGAGGGCCTCCCTTGGAGCCTCCTCCTGCTTCTCATCCATGGCAGTCGTTTCGTTTTTTGCCGTCTCCAGAGCTATCGACAGCTGGCACTGCCCAGAACTTTTTTAAACAATTGTTCCTGGTCTGTTAGCATCTTCCGGGTTGGTCAAAGGATAGTCACTCACTTGGTCTGGCTCAAATTCCCTTGTATGTTTGTTAAGGGTTTCTCCCTATCAGGACTGGAGACACACTTTTTCAGGGTACACAACTGCCGCCTTGGGACGTCTGGGGATTCGGTCATTTCTGGGATGAATGCTTCATTTGCTCTAGGCTATAAGGCATATCTGCCTCTCTTTTTCTCATTGGGAACTGCAGATGTGTCTGACAGTTCCATGGTAAACGGAGAACCTCATTTCTTTTTCTGCCTTTTTTTGTTTGGACAACTCTGCCTTGTCAAGGATCCTGGGATCCCCTTATTTGAAACTTCAGCAGTTTCACAGCATCCACCATGCTTTTATTGAAGTTGCATTAGCTGGTTTAAATATTCAGTGTTCAGCTGTTCGGCGTTCAACTCTTTCTGCCGCAATCATATTCATGGTCATAGAGACCTGTCTTTACGGTACGTACAGAGTTTGGGCAACTCCACCATCCTAGGGGGTTTTGTGGGTGTGTCACTTTTCTGAGTCCACATAAGATACATCCTCCTCCCCATCAGTATCCTTGTAGGACCTGAAAGGACACTCTTCCATGTGGCCGGGTTCATTACAGGAACATTACATGTTGTCCTCCATTTTGGCTGTATCAGGTGTATTCTTTCCCCTTACCCCGGGAGGCACTATTGCAGCAATTTTCTTCATATAATGCTAGAACCCTGGCTGGTAGTCCAACAGGTGGGCAGACTTCACTTTCAGAACTTGTAGCTTTCACTGGCGTCTCTGTGGACTTTTAATTTTTCTGAGCAGCCATTTATTTTCTGCACACGTGGTGGGGTAGACTTTGGTCACAGAGTCAGTACCTTGTGTGGGTCTGCCACAGTCCCCCCAGTCAAACTTTTGCGTGGCTTTCTCCAGCGCAGTGTAGCTTTTCTGCCTTGATTTGTAGCCCTTTAATTCTACTCACTTATGCACATGGTTCTTTTGTTCTTGGTTTTGTTGGAGGAACTGTAGGCAAACAAAAGCATAATCATTTTCCCAGGTCGTCTCCATGGCCCCTTTAAAATTCAAAGACCGCCTTTCATCCCAACTTCTGACACCATACGTAGGAGACGAATGTAGAGGTACAACCTGGGAGGCATAGATGAAAGTAAACAGTGGCAGTTTTTTAGCCTGTAGCTTCAAAACAATACAGCTTCATGTCAGCAAAAACAAATCAAGGGCTTTGTAAGGGCTGACTTACACTTCCCAGTCCCTATCTACAGAGCTGTAAGGCTAGACTTCTTGCCAACCTTTGATCCCATAGTCCAAATTGGTACCTGTAAGCAGGGGGCTCTTTATATCAGTCTCAAAGTCTTGGTTGGTCTCCATGAGGTGCACACTTTGGTAGGTTATAGAGACCGCTGTGTCCTGGAATAGAGGGTCTGGTTCCTTGGGATCTCTCTGTGTCAGCACACATCTGCCTGATGAGCCAGGTGGAAACTGGCTAATTGACTCTTGGTAAAATTAACCAGCACCCTGCTGGACTCATCAGCTACAGACAGGCTTTATGTGTGCTGACTTTTTAAACCGGGGAAAGGTCCTGTTACAACCGGTAACAGTAATTTTTTTTCATTTATCGACCTTTAGTGATTCTAGATCAATGAGCCTTACATTTAATGCTGCAATAGAGACACTCGCAATAAGATTTAAGTCACTGGCAGTTTGACACTCTCACAGCATAATGAATAATGCCAAATGAAGTCTTTTAAATTAATTACCTCCTTTGAGACAGAATTTCAGCTGCAAGGTATGATTCTACAACTGTTCCCCTTTTCTGATTCTTAAGCATGCGGAAAATGGAGCAAACGTGCACTGTAGGTAAGGTGTCTTGATCTCAATGTCTTGTGTCTAGCAGTCCTGTTGCTAAAGTGCAGATAAAAGAAAAATAACTATATTGTGGTTCAGGTCTCTGTTGCATTCAGATATAGAAATGGGATTGCATTTTAAGGATCATGAAAATGGTATTTCACATTAATAAAATCCCATTAAACTAAGTCTTACAAACTTTGTTTTAAAAATAATCAGATTCAGTTGTCACGATTAATGTAAGCATAATTGTGGCCATCAAAGGCAGTTTCCAATCCTGCTTATTTGCCTAATTTATGGGATATATTTCCTGAACCAAGCACTGTACTGTATATGTATCATAGGTTTAACATGGCATCATGGGTACTCAATAATGAACCAAGCGATCTTATTTTGGACACTTACTTCCATTCCTTTCACTCGTTCACATCTACAGTATTCCTGTATTCTTGAATCCTGCACTTTGCCTTTTTCACTTTTGGTTTGAAAGATTGGTATTTGTTCATCCTTAATTATTTGAAACCTGATGACAGAAATAGGTCAACAATCAGAGTAAGGAACTTTATCAGACAAAGCAGAATGAGGCCTAGTCATTAAAGTGTAAGTTTTGCCATGCAAAACTAGCTAAAACAAAACTGCAGACTGACAGATCTGGATGGAGCAGAAGATTTAGGTTTTCTAGAATTTAGAAAAGTTTTTTGAAGAGGCTACACACTAAATGTGTGTAAATAAGCTGGACATGAGTCCCAAAGTTGTTAAATGGACCTGAAAATGATAAGCAGCAGAGAGTTGCAATAAATGGAGTCCTCTTCAAAGGAAGAAGAGTATGCATTGTACAGCCATGAGGCTCTGCACTAGGACAGATTATCTTCAATGCCTTTATTATTGACAAGACAAGAGGAACTGTATAAAGTGTAACAACTATAATTCAATGCAAAATATGACTCTCTGGCCACAGAAAACAAGGATAGGAATGTGATCTACTGTAAGTGTTGTTCAATCAAATGATTTTAAATTAGTTATTTAATAAAGTGGCACAGACAGTGAATGGGAAGTAAAGCTTTATACAGATGTACTAAGACTTTGCTCTGGTGCAACTGCAACTCTCGCGGCCCCGAGGACAGTAAGCGGCCCAGTAGGATTAACTCTGTGGGGTTTCATGATTCTGAATAAGACCCCACAGCGATCTGCAGAGATAGAATACTGATACTGACCTCCCAGATGAGCTGCGCAGCCGTCTGCAGCTGTGTCCCCATTTCTCTAACTGAAGCCGTATCCCTGCAGTGCAGGTAAGACGCCTGTATTTCCTTCCCCCTTAATGATGTAGATGCCCTTATATGGGGCTCTACATAATTAGGGGGGGCTATATGGCCATATTTGGACATTACATCATCAAGGGGACTGAACGGTCTTACTTGTCCTTGGATATTGTCAGCAGAAAATAGTAGGAAGTGACACTACATTACCAATCATAACTTTAGTACAGAGGTACAGAAGTAATTCCATAAAACTGGAAAGTGATGAATACAGGGGAAATGTAAAGAAGGTATTTTAATAAATAGCAGCACATACATGCAACAGATTTCCAGCAGAAGTGATGGAGGTACATACATGCAGATAATTAAAAAATGCTTGGGATAAATACAAAGGAACCAATATGGTAGAAAGTACTAAATAAAAGTCATAGATACGGTATACAGTTATTGTGGTTTTACTGAGGCTCCCGGACAGGGATCCAGGGGCCCAGGGAAATCTCCAATTTATTGAGCAGAGGCGGGTTTGTCAGCCAAATTGTCGAGTGGGGGATCAACTTAATGAGCACAGGGAGGGGGGTGTGGGCCCATAACTTGACCAGTAGTGTCAGGGGGCCTATGACCTGACCAGTGGTGTCAGGGGGCTTATAACCTGACCAATGGTGTCAGGGAGCCCATTCCTTGAGTGGGAAGGGAAGCCTGTCAAAGATAAATTAGGCTCAACAGAACCGCTTGTCCAAGAGCACTTAATCCACAAGCTGACTCCCCATCGGCCACCTTGATTTTTGTAGTAGGTTTGGGAAAATGGATTGCTGATCCTTATAAGCCATTAAAATATGTCCACTACATAGCAGTCTGATATGAATTTGCAGTAGTTATGTCCTGTATTTTCTGATACAGAAGAAGTTGTAGGTAAACAGTCTTATAATTTTAGAGAGTCTACACATTCTGGACTAGTTTGATCACTATACGTACAAACAATATGTATTTGTAAGCAAATAACCAGATATATTTCACAAACACATTATGGTTTGTAAAAAATAAAATTTTAAATTGATGAACACAGAAATATTTACTTTCTACAGAACTATCTCAAGCTAACCTAAATTAAAATGCCCATATCTTTGTTGGTTTGCAAATCCATATGCCATTGTCCTACTTTTGTGAAAGAAACAATCCCAGTCTAGAATTTATCAATACATTATTTAAAAAATACTTGAGAAATACAAAAAGGCATACAAGTATTAGTACACTGACACACCCTACAATTAAAGTGGAAAAATACAGTAGCAAATTAATTCCACCTCTCTATGCTTCCAATTATTTTGCGGTGTGGATGTCTTCCAATGCCAGTGAAGACTTGAGCTCTCCATCACTGGGAAGTGGCTTCACATCATATTGAATAAGGATGTATGCCTCAGGCACTGAACAAATGAAAAAGTGCATTCTAAACCCTTTACAGAATGGATTCACTGGGGCCAATTCATTAAACTGCAAGAATGTACTTTCTGAGCTGTAAAGTGTGATATCACTGGGAAACACGTTGTCGTATTTATCAAACAGTTCTCGTTAGGGTTTGTCAATTTCATGTGATATACATATGGGGTATGTAAATGAGCAAATCTCTCAAATGTGAGTACATTATACAGTAAACTGCAAAATATTGTAGTAATTGACAGCTGAAATCTAGCTAATGTTTCCACCTACCTCTGGTGGGATTATTAGGATGCCTATGTATGTAATGAATACAAAATGAAAAAAGTGTACAGCAAAAATAAATTCTGGGATTAAAATAAAAAGAAACTAGTGCAGTGTGACAGGCTCAATATTGAGATCCCAAATACCCAAATCAGAGAATGTGTAGTATACTGCTGCGGCCAAGTTTATTCGAGCATTTGCCCGTTCTTGGCCGCAGCAGTAGCCTGGCGCGCGCCCGAGAGTGACGGGCGCGCGCCGAAGCAGCGGAAGAGCGCCCTCCGATCGGGGCGCTCTCCCTACAGCTGCCGGGTCCGCCGGGTCCCCCGGAACCCCCTGCCGCTGTCCCGCGATCGCGGGACACCAGGGCTCCCTCGGGGAGCCCCTGGACGCGCGTGCAGGGGGCGCACGCTCCCGAAGACGCGTGACCGCGCGTCTATGACGCGCGGCACGCCGAGGGGCGGCCACTAGCAAGCCGGGAAATCTCCCGGCTTGCGGTACCGGCCACACTCGAATAAAGTGTGTCGGTACTGTACACATTTAGCAAAATGGGAAAAAGAAAAAATGTGAACAAGCGCTAAAGACTAAAACACCAGTGTGACAAGTACAAAATATATATATAAGGCTGCCTAGTAATACTGTCAGTACTAACAGAAAAAGTGAAAACAAAGAAAAACCTGGCGCCAAAAGTTCATTGGATAATCCTGTACTCCTCAGAGGATCAGCACACTTGCTTGACAGGCCATGTAGGGGAAAAAACACAAACAGACACAGATCATAGTGCAACACTGTAGGGTTAAAACAGGTCTACACTAATACACACACTGCACATATAACATAGAGACTTCTAGTGACTATAAAAACTATTTATTAAATAAAAAGAACTATGCCATAAAATGGTATGGACAAATGAGAACACCGCTGGTTATCCAGATGGCAAAAATCAGAGCCCTACTTACAAGCAGCATGGCAAATACAGGCAATGCAACAAAGAGTCCTCCGGGTGCTGCTGATGTCTTTGCAGAGATGTGATTCCTGCTGCACTGCGACTCTCGTGCTGACTCTCCCTCCAGGGGTTAACAGGAACAGTGGCAGTGTCGGAGGCCCGCTCGTGGGGCTCATAGCTCACAGCTCTACTCCACGTGAGGCTGCTCTCCTCACTTCCTCCTCCGGTTACACAGGCTGTCTCAGAGAGTGCCCGTGCCCTTAAAGGGACAGTACAAGCGTCCTGTATGCCCTACGTAGCCCCTGAGGAAGTGGAGTAACATCCACGAAACGCGTAGGGCAGGTGACACAGTCACTTTGAGCTTGGTATTGGACTTTTTGGGACACTTGGTCACATTTGAGCCCCATTGCAGCCGTTAGTTCTTGGCATACAGGACGCTTGTACTGTCCCTTTAAGGGCACGGGCACTCTCTGAGACAGCCTGTGTAACCGGAGGAGGAAGTGAGGAGAGCAGCCTCACGTGGAGTAGAGCTGTGAGCTGTGAGCCCCACGAGCGGGCCTCCGACACTGCCACTGTTCCTGTTAACCCCTGGAGGGAGAGTCAGCACGAGAGTCGCAGTGCAGCAGGAATCACATCTCTGCAAAGACATCAGCAGCACCCGGAGGACTCTTTGTTGCATTGCCTGTATTTGCCATGCTGCTTGTAAGTAGGGCTCTGATTTTTTCCATCTGGATGACCAGCGGTGTTCTCATTTGTCCATACCATTTTATGGCATAGTTCTTTTTATTTAATAAATAGTTTTTATAGTCACTAGGAGTCTCTATGTTATATGTGCAGTGTGTGTATTAGTGTAGACCTGTTTTAACCCTACAGTGTTGCACTATGATCTGTGTCTGTTTGTGTTTTTTCCCCTACATGGCCTGTCAAGCAAGTGTGCTGATCCCCTGAGGAGGACAGGATTATCCAATGAACTTTTGGCGCCAGGTTTTTCTTTGTATACACATTTAGCAAGTGCACAGTGATATGTACAAAACCATATATGTGGAAAAAGAACATCTGCAGCTGTTAATTTAGAGATTACTCAGCACCTCAAATGCTAGAAGGATAAATCCTCCTTGGCGTATACAGGAGCCAATCTCTTTGGTAGTGTGTTCCGCAGATAGATATTTAAAATGGAAACAACTTTCCAGGGTTGGATGCACAGCAATAGATACACCCGATGTCACCACAGCATCACGAGGGATCATGACCATGAGATTTCTGTCAGGAAATCGCAATGGAACAACTGCAGGCACTAGTGGGGCAATATGGAAACTAGTGTCAGTAGAGAGTAAAAAGACTCCAGCCCAAGGTACTCCCGACAGTGTGAAGCGCGGTTGATGATGTCACTGTATATCGCCACAGCAATTGCGGCTATAGAGGATATGCCAAAAAACAATATTGAGCCGCACGTCATTACTAAGGGCTAAAGGTCAAAAGCATATAGTCAGTATAAAATCCTATTAATTTTTTAGTTCACCAACTACTTCATCAGGGAATAATTTTATACAGAGTACTCATAGGGAATTTGTACCCACCGGTCTCTAAGGATTGGTCGAACATTGGGGGTGTGCACAGCCAATACGGATTGAGCAGAGGGTTTTAGTACAGCTGATGTGATCATTTCAGCTGGCCCACTTAAAAATACACTTTTAAATATCTACCCATGGAACACACCGCCAAAGAAACTGGTTCCTGTATACGTCAAGGAGGATTTATCTTGCCCGCTTGTATGGTGCCACCTACCATCAAGAATCCAACATGCTCCAGGAGAGACCAGACGGCGTTGAGCATCCATGTCTTGTAACATGAAAAGTTTAAAAGAACTACTCTGATGTAAGCACAATACTTACCCTTTCTATGATCAATTTTATTATACCAGATTTTACGTCACTATGAGCATTGTGCGCTGTTGTCATGGAAGATCAGATTATTTACACCTTTTTACCAGGATCATTCATTGAGCAAAACAAGGTAATGTAATAAATTGACGTTTTTGCGCACAAATTCGCTTACATACATTGATACACAAAATACAGACAAAAAGACACACTTACTTTGGGACTGGGGTCAGAAACTAGACTTTCCTAGGTGCAGGGAGTGCAGGGTAGATGAGTTTTACCCTGACTGGGAATTCCCTGGAGCTCAGATCGGCATGAAGTTTCACATACCATCGGTACGTTCTCTTCTGAGAACTTGGTCCCTCCAGGCCGCGAGTTACCACAAATCCTCTGGAACTCAAATTGGCATAAAATCCCAGCCGTCTCCGCTACGTTCGATTTTGAGAACTTGGGCACAAAAGGCTGGACTTAGTCTCTGGCAGGCAGGCTTTTCAGTCTTGAAATCAAAGCCGGTTGCCCTGCAAATCAAGCAGAAGCAAATTTGAAAAGCTCGCCTGTGTTCTTACTACCAGAGAACACCAATCTGATTGGCTCACACATCTTTATAGTATTGTGAGTTTATTCACAAAACTCAGCAGCCAATCATCGTGTGGGAAAATTCCCAAGCAACCAATCAGAGCCAAGTCTGCTAGAAAAGCCGTGTCAGCAGGAAATCTGAAATAGCCAAGGGACATGCGCAAGTTCTCCACCTCCGTCCCTGGCTATTTCAATGCCAACCACTGGGTCAGGCTCCACCATGTCTGGCAGAGCAAGTGGCAACCTGGACGACTGCCATTGATCTCCAGACCTGGTACTCTGTCTTTCCCCGCTGACCAAATTCTATTCTCACCTCTGGCATCCTCTGACTGCTTTGAACTCCGATGTCCAGCAGACTTACCGGTGACGATGAGTGAGCTCGGACAGCCTGTTTGGACATCGGTTCCAAATGTAAAAATACATTACATTTAATAATGTATACTTTAATACACCAAGGTATAGTTTAATATACTTCTGAGACTCTGGCTACAGGGGACAGAAGAAGAAAGATGTTTTACTTGTATTTTTAACTGTCTTATTCTCCATACACTTTCTATTAGACTCACACTGGACTATCAGAGTCCCCCCTCAACCTTATATACGATTGGGGCACCCACAAACCCTACACTGGTTCTGGGTTACCTTGGCACTAGCTGGGGTACCCCCCTTAACCTGGGGATTCCCTCAGTTATAGGGATACCTATTCATCACTCTGCCTCATTCTCCTTTCTGGGCTATGCTGAAGCAGGTTACCCTAGTGGTGAGTGCAGAGAAGGAGGAGTGGGCACTGCAATCATGAAAATTAGGCTGTCTTTTAGCTTTGGCTTATATGCCTAATAAAACAATTTTTTTTTTACCTGCCTCCTGCCTACTTTTCACGATTGCAGTGCTCACTCCTCCTTCGCTGCACTTACCTTATCTTCCGGATTGAAGCACGCATTGGAACAGAAGCCTTTCGCCTCTTGTCTGGATGTGAGTATACATCAAGCTGTTTGCTGTTTTTCCTCCAGCCAGTGTGGTGTGTCTAAATGTATACCGCGGAGCCATGGGACTGGACAGACCTACCTTGCAGGGGATGACCGTTGATACAGATTCTACATCCAGATGGTTAAGGTCAGCTGTTACTTCTCCCTTGTATACGGGGTCCGGGCAGCATCATGGTGATTACATATTGATTCTACACACCACAAATCATCGGGCTTTTTGATTTATATGTTGGAGATTAAGCTTCAAAAGGACTGTTCCATATTCAAGTACCCTTTCAAGTGGGATTGATTTGTTTATATATTTATACATTCACTGCTACATTATTCGTTATTAGAGCACCCATTAGGGATTAATTTCCCTCATCTTACCCTAGTGGTGAGTCACGCTTGCGTTTTGAAGGGGAGATAATGCCGGGACAATGTGCCTACATGTGTCCGAGAATCAGACATGATTTAGGCATTTATGAGGGAACCGAAAACTCCGGACCAAAACCTCCTAGGCACATTCTGTTAATGGATCCTCTGCAAAAAAAAAAAACTTGAAACTCATGCCCTAGTAAACCCTGCTTGCTGGCATGCCCGGAAAGGGAAAAAAACACAAAATATACTTTTATTGCATACAAGACATTTGAAATATACAATGTTACTGGACCAAAGAGCAAACTCTCTTGGACCCTTATACACGGATCATGGGTAACCAAAGCGGGCTTAACCTTTATTTGAGAGCCTGGTTACCCCCTACCTTCACAGCTGATTTTTGTCTTCACTTTCTAGACTATTATACAGATGGGCTAATGTTGCAGTCTCACATCTAAGCACATTGATCAAATATGGAACCAGAAAGTTATTCATAATTTTGTTCTGTTCTTGATTTACTGTATTATGGGAAAAAAGCATGCACATTTTAAGGAGTATTGCTGCTGTCATTTTGTGAGTCATTTAGAACAATGTAATTAGATCATTTTTTCGCCCCTGTTCACGTCAAGTAATTTGAAAATTGTCAGCTGGAGGCGTTAGGGAAGTTTTACCTGACAATCATATTTTAAAAGGTTGCTTTACATTCTATTTCTTTTTCCTTTGTAAAATCCCCTCCACATGGTTTAAGATAGTATAAATCTACCAAGTAATCAATCTGCATTAAATTAAATAAAGTACAATTTAGCAAAGAAAATGTGAATACATTTCATCAACAAGTTTCTGACATCTGATATGGATACAGACTCATAGAAAGATTACAACTATGCACTATATTCTAAAATTGCTACTGTATTTATAGGCAAGGCAGCCATTTTAGATGTTGGCAAACATCTTCTGCAAGAGCTGCATCTCTCTTCCAGGGGGGTATATTTATATTCAGTTATCTCCCTTTATGGATTTTAAATGCAAATGAATCATACTACTTATTGCATATCCATCGATTTTGACTCATATTAGCATTTTGATATCACTATTAGTGGTTCTGTTTGCGCTTGTCATTTCTGTTTCTACACATTTGGGGGACACTGGTGGATTAAACATTTCCTACTGTAGTATGGTTCTGCCTTTGCCATTCTGCAATTTTAACCTTGGTTCTCATTCATTTCTAATCATAATAAAACATTGAAGATCATAATTTAACATTTAATTTTTCGTTCTGCTGCTATTTTCTGCTAAAATGTTAGGGAAATCATTCTGTATAAGACCAAAAGGTTGAAAAGCAACATAGTTGTGAAATATTATTCTTTTTTCTAAGTGTCTGTGCCATTAATCTTTGCTTCACAAAAAAACAAACAAGTAAATGCGTGTTTAGGCATTTTATATACACAGAATGTCTCCTATTTGTAGTCAAGAGGCAGAACCTTGCCATTATTGCAGGTTAGCATTGTATTGCCATTTTTGCTTGATAACTTGACTCAAAATAGTTATTTTCAAGAACCCATTATATACTCTAAATAGTCATTCGTACAAGTACAAACATGTCTGCTGTTTCTTCTAAATGAAATTATGTTTTTCTTATTGGGAGGATATAGGTACAGATGTAGCACATGTTATTGCTCCTGTAAATGTGACACATTGCGTCAACGCTGGCGAGATATTTTATGCAATTTTTAGCACAGTCCATTGAAACAATTAGTATATGCATATCATGTTGTTAGCGCACATAATGTTTAATGTGCTTTTTTTAAGCAATGTGTTATGTTAACGGGAGCAATAACGTGCTTCCTCTGTATGCATTGCTGTGCTATACTGTACAGTAGTTAATTAACAAGTGACTTCTGATGAAGTTGCCCGGTTCAGTAAGCGCCGAAAAATGGCCAAAATCGGCAATTTTGGTTCCCGATAAAAAATATCGGCAGCCGGGTGCCGATAAGCCACTTTTCGGCACTTTTTTAAATCGGCTGAATTCTAGTAGCCCTGATCAGCTTTTCGCTGCAGATCGGTACTCTATAATTGAGAATTTAACGCCAATTCGTCCCACCAGCTAAAGTTGGTAAGTTGGTGGAGGAGAAGCATCGGCAAGGTCGACAAAAAATCAGGCCTTTTTCCTGCCTGGGATTGATGCCGGGGGTCTCCGTAGCTGATACCCATTAATATCAGCAACGGAGCCCCCCGGCATGCATCCGAGGCAGGAAAATGCATTTAAAGGCCACTTCATTACCTTAGCGGCTAACCGCTAAGGCAATGAAGGGGTTAACCAGCCGTGCCAGGTTTATTGTGGGTAGCGGGGGTGGGTGAAGGGGGTATTTGGCCCTTGTTGCTTGTTTAGGACTTGAGGGTGCACTTAACCCCTTCATGACCGTAGCGGTTAATACCGCTGTGGTCATGAAGGGGTTAAGCCCTCCCGCTACTCACCCGCAAGCCCTAAACAAACCACCGTTGGGGCCAATACCCACTTCGGCCACCCCCGCTACCCACAATTAAAAAAATACACACACACAACAGCCCCACACTAAATAAATAAATATATATATATATATATATATATATATATACATATATATATATATATATATATATATATATATATATGCAGAAGAGTGACCTAGGCGCAAATAAGACAGGGAAGGGAAGAAACACAAAAGGAATCATAGGGCAGTATATCTAGTTATAATCTGACTATATTAAAGTAAGGGATGCGCTTACACAGGTAAATTAATTCAGAGCCTTTAATCCTCTATGGGACTCACGAACACAGCTACTGCAGCTCTTATCATTGGCCTCTGGATCTTCTGAATGCTTGTCCATGGGACTCAGCAGCGGCTGCAGCAATCACGGATGGTCTTTTAATCCCACTTTCCTCTATGGATGGATCTCATAGGGGGGGGGGTGGAAAGGGAATACAAGGAGGAACAAAATGTGTAAAACCTTTTTAATATAAAAATAAACTAATAGTAAAAACAGGTAGTCAACTCACATTCTGTGAGTGAATTTCGGGCAGTAGAGAGTGATTTAGCGAGTCTCTCACACTCGTGTATAGAAGCGCCGATTACCAGTCCTCCTCGCGTCCACGATTACTTCCATATCACGTGGTGTGACGCGGTATGACGTGGCTCGGCTCTCGCGGGAATTGGTGTCTGTCAGTGCAGGCAATCACTGCCGTAGCTCCGTGAGAATGTCTCTCTGCTTGGTGCCACGGCGTGTCTCTTTCTGCTCCAAAAAACGCTGGCCCTACGCGTTTCTCCACTTGGGCTTCGTCAGGGGCTGCTAATTGTTACCTAATCCCTACCAGGGTATTTAAATGTACCTCCCTAAATTGATTGGCTAATACATAATTGATTAATAAAACAGCATGAAAACAACATAAAACGTATTAAGGACCATATACATATATTTTTCTTAAGGAAGAGAGAAAGACTATACAAATCAATATATAATTGTATACACACTGCAGTATAATATTTCATATGTATACATATTGCATTGTATCACTGTTATTTGTGTAATACAACATATACTCACTATTAAATTATTTAAGGACTTGTCAGAGTATTCTTAATCAGTGTTCATTTTAATCGTTAAATTCATATGTGGTTCTAATAAATGATTGATTTTGAACTATGAAATAAAGGGACTCATCTGTTAAGATATTATTAGATATTATTTATGCTTGTACTTAAATTCCCTACATCCATAGGATTTATTGGGGGGACTTTGCACAATTTGTGTATGGAAATATGGTTATTTGTACCCTTACACATAATCGAATCCATATTTAGCATTCACCTAGATCCAGAATTTTGTTAACTATAATAAAAGTACATATATCTAAAGGGGACTTTAATTAATATGTGGATGGATCAAATATCGTGTGGGTAACATATATAAGTGTTATATCACAGGACTGGAATATAGTAATCTTTATATGAGGGAGAGAGATTACCCAAATGTATAGGGAAGGGAGATCATATTATGTATTCATATATACATCTAAAATATACTAGTAGAATTTTGTGTGTATATACACTTCACTCAACTGATTGGTAACACATGTTAACTGCATAGATATAAACAATAGAAATAGTGTGAACAATATAAACCATATTGTCTATATAAACTTGTGTTATGGTGAATATTGTGTCAACCAAAATGTGTATAAAGTAATTTCATTGAATTATTAAATAATACTACCTTAGGATAAACTAAATTTTAAATGTAACCCTTATATATTAGGATCATAGTGTATCTGCACCCGTGTATAAAGTGTTTCTTGTGTGTTAAGACTTATATATCTAAATTTATAATTTTAACAAGAAAATCAAGACTAACTAACGTAATCACATAACTATTAACAATACAAAAACAAAAACAATACAGACACTCCTCTATATATAGTACATCAAAACATACTTAATTATACTTCTACTGTGACATTAATATACAATATAGAACTTCTGTTCAAATATTACCATAATTGTCTATTCCTATATCAGTATTAACAATATCGACACTGGACAGGACTAGTTATGGGCCAAAGGATAGATACAGTGGGCATGTGTACATCTGGAGTTCGTATGTCCTTATAAAATAGAACAAGGGGAACAAATACATATACCTGGATATTAAAATTAAATACAGTCATTTGTATATAGGATCATATATTATGGATACTGTCATTGACATAGACAGTTGTCTTATTGTATAGCATGATAGTAATTAATTAGTCAGTGACCTTTTGTCATATATTGATGTTAATTAACGGCAAGCATACTGATGATATAATAAGTACAGAACTGATGGAGTAATATTTATGGGCTATATGCTCTAATTATTTAAACAAGAGATGTTGTAGCATATTGGACAAATATAAGACTAGAGGTATGATTCATACAGTCCATTTTAGATGAATCATACAAGTCAGTCAGAAAAGAGTATATAAAATATATAACCTTAAACAACAATAATATAGATATTATCCATTTATACAGACATAATTATTCACAGACACAGTCG
The DNA here is from genome assembly GCF_040206685.1 of Ascaphus truei. NCBI lineage: Eukaryota > Metazoa > Chordata > Amphibia > Anura > Ascaphidae > Ascaphus > Ascaphus truei. The sequence continues at coordinate 312,633,905 of NC_134484.1, forward strand.
GAACTCTGAGATCGTCAGTCTTATAATAAGCAGCCCTTATGTCAGACATCTATACATGTAGATAATCTTTATTGCATTCCTATTGTCAATGAGTACATAGTCTGGAGTTTATGTTGAGAGCACAGGAAGAACACAGGGAGTGTGTGTTATTCCTTTAGAAAGGATCCCAGGTCAATATCTATATTCATGCCATTGGGAATTAACATTTTCATGGTATAGATCCAAATCGTTTCCTGCCTTGAGATTCTTATGACCTGGTTTCCTCCCCTCCTATTTGGATGTATTTTGTCTATTCCAAAAATATTTAAGCCATTTGGATTTTGGTCATGGTGTTCCTTGAAATGTTTCGATACACTGTGTTGCATGAACCCTCGCTCTATGTTCTTTATGTGCTCTGCTATTCTCAACTTCAATTTTCTTGTTGTTCTCCCTATGTACTGCTTGTTATATGGACATTGCAACATGTAAATAACATAATTTGAGTTGCAATCTATAAAGTCTTTTATTTCAAACTCTACTTGTGTTACTTCTGATTTCACTTTTTTGAAAGATTTCTGTGTGTTGGAATTTATCTTACACCCTCTACATGTCTGACATTTGAAAAAACCATTTGTAACATTCACCGGTTTAACACATTCTTTCCTTAAACAACTTGGGGCCAGTTTTTGTTTTAGATTTGGGGCCTTCGTGAATATTATTTCAGGTTTTGCTGGCAGTATTTGATGCAATATTGGATCTTGGTGTAGAATGTTCCAATGTTTGTGGAATATTCTCCTGATGTGTTTAGAAGAATCATTATATCTGGTGACGAATGGTACAGAGATTTTATCTTTTTCTCCTTTCCTGCCTGTATCCTTATTCTGTTTATATGACAATAATTCTATGACAAAGAGAGAGAAAGAGAAGAGGTGTTTGAGGATGAGGTAAAACCATCTACCTCAACATCTTCTTTTTTAGAGAGGAAACAACAAAGAGAGAAACCAGGAGAGACACAAAAGATTCAGTCACAAGTGAGGGAAGAGAACAAAGCAAACACCCCACAAAAAAGGAAGATAGAAAGTCCACAAAAAGAGGAAAGAGAGGAGGGACAAAAGCCCGCGAAAAAACAAACCACATAGAGTGTGATATGAAAGGAATATTCAATTTAAGTGATATTGTCTTAACTAAGGAACAAACTAGTGTACTCCAGAAAGGTTTGGCATTTGAGCCAACCAACAAAATCAATACATTCAACACATATATTGATATCAGCAAATTTGCCCAGAACTTAACACTCAAAAAATATTTTCTAAAACAAAATATAACCCACGAGGTAACAACCAACAATGTCACAACATGTGAAAGATTTGTATACTCCTCTTGTAAAAAGAGCTCTATTTCTATCCTAGCTACCTAAAGGGAGGACATATAGACACATTCACCAAATTGGTACAAGAAGATATAGAAAAACTTGGGAGAGATAAAAAAATCAAAACTACTAAAAACCTAACAAAAAAAGAGTTAGATGCAGTTAACGAACTCTCGAACAGAAATGACATTGTCATAAAACCAGCAGACAAGGGGGGGGGGGGGGGGGGGTGGCGATTTTAAATCAAATTAATTACGATAAGGAATCTCATAGATTGTTAGAAGATGTGGTCACGTACAAAATAATACCAAATAATCCTACTGACCAATTCAAAAGAGAATTGTTAAAATTACTAAACCAAGGATATAAAGATGGAATCCTTGATAGATCAGAATGGGAGTACATTAACATTGAATCCCCAAGGATTCCAATCTTTATCATTTACCAAAACTCCACAAAGATGCCACCAATCCCCCCGGACGCCCGATAGTTTCGGGAATAAAATCTCTAACTGCAAACCTCTCAGGGTACATCGACACGTTCCTAAAAAATTCAGTAAGGAAGCTAAAAAGTTATATACAGGACAGTATTCAAATACTAAATATCATTCAGGACATGGTGTGGAGCGAAACATACGTACTAGTTACGTGTGATGTTAGCTCTTTGTACACGGTCATAGACCACAAACATGGGTGTAATGCAGTACAAGAGGTCCTCACACAAAGTGGGGAGCTCGACAAACTACAGATCAAATTTATAGTGGACTGTATACATCATATCCTAACCCACAACTATTTCTGGTACGACAACCAATATTATCTGCAAATTAGGGGTACTGCCATGGGTACCAGATTTGCTCCAAATTATGCCAACATCCTCATGGGGATGTGGGAGGACAACTACATCTGGTCGGGTCATGAGTATGGAGCAAATCTGGTATCCTGGCACAGATATATCGATGATATATTATTTGTATGGGATGGTAGCATAGAGCTACTTGATACCTTCCTAACACAGCTCAACAATAATCCCTACAACCTAAAATTCACCAACAAATACAGTCATGATAGTATAGAGTTTCTGGATTTGACAATATATGTCTCTAATGGAGTATTGGAAACTAAGACATATGTAAAAGAAGTTGACTGTCACAATTTCCTAATGGGGGATAGTGGACATCTAGATAGATGGATTGACAATATTCCCCTAGGTCAACTGCAAAGGGTGCGTAGGAATTGCACACAGGAACACACATATCACGAACAAGCACATGAACTGATGGAGAGGTTTACTGAAAGAAAATATAAGAAAGAAGTGGTAGAAGAAGCTTACCACAAAGTTACCCAGATGGAGAGATCAGAATTATTGTCATATAAACAGAATAAGGATACAGGCAGGAAAGGAGAAAAAGATAAAATCTCTGTACCATTCGTCACCAGATATAATGATTCTTCTAAACACATCAGGAGAATATTCCACAAACATTGGAACATTCTACACCAAGATCCAATATTGCAGCAAATACTGCCAGCAAAACCTGAAATAATATTCACGAAGGCCCCAAATCTAAAACAAAAACTGGCCCCAAGTTGTTTAAGGAAAGAATGTGTTAAACCGGTGAATGTTACAAATGTTTTTTTCAAATGTCAGACATGTAGAGGGTGTAAGATAAATTCCAACACACAGAAATCTTTCAATAAAGTGAAATCAGAAGTAACACAAGTAGAGTTTGAAATAAAAGACTTTATAGATTGCAACTCAAATTATGTTATTTACATGTTGCAATGTCCATATAACAAGCAGTACATAGGGAGAACAACAAGAAAATTGAAGTTGAGAATAGCAGAGCACATAAAGAACATAGAGCGAGGGTTCATGCAACACAGTGTATCGAAACATTTCAAGGAACACCATGACCAAAATCCAAATGGTTTAAAAAATTTTGGAATAGACAAAATACATCCAAATTGGAGGGGAGGAAACCAGGTCATAAGAATCTCAAGGCAGGAAACGATTTGGATCTATACCATGAAAATGTTAATTCCCAATGGCATGAATATAGATATTGACCTGGGATCCTTTCTAAAGGAATAACACACACTCCCTGTGTTCTTCCTGTGCTCTCAACATCAACTCCAGACTATGTACTTATTGACAATAGGAATGCAATAAAGATTATCTACATGTATAGATGTCTGACATAAGGGCTGCTTATTATAAGACTGACGATCTCAGAGTTCCGACTGTGTCTGTGAATAATTATGTCTGTATAAATGGATAATATCTATATTATTGTTGTTTAAGGTTATATATTTTATATACTCTTTTCTGACTGACTTGTATAATTCATCTAAAATGGACTGTATGAATCATACCTCTAGTCTTATATTTGTCCAATATGCTACAACATCTCTTGTTTAAATAATTAGAGCATATAGCCCATAAATATTACTCCATCAGTTCTGTACTTATTATATCATCAGTATGCTTGCCGTTAATTAACATCAATATATGACAAAAGGTCACTGACTAATTAATTACTATCATGCTATACAATAAGACAACTGTCTATGTCAATGACAGTATCCATAATATATGATCCTATATACAAATGACTGTATTTAATTTTAATATCCAGGTATATGTATTTGTTCCCCTTGTTCTATTTTATAAGGACATACGAACTCCAGATGTACACATGCCCACTGTATGATGTATCTATCCTTTGGCCCATAACTAGTCCTGTCCAGTGTCGATATTGTTAATACTGATATAGGAATAGACAATTATGGTAATATTTGAACAGAAGTTCTATATTGTATATTAATGTCACAGTAGAAGTATAATTAAGTATGTTTTGATGTACTATATATAGAGGAGTGTCTGTATTGTTTTTGTTTTTGTATTGTTAATAGTTATGTGATTACGTTAGTTAGTCTTGATTTTCTTGTTAAAATTATAAATTTAGATATATAAGTCTTAACACACAAGAAACACTTTATACACGGGTGCAGATACACTATGATCCTAATATATAAGGGTTACATTTAAAATTTAGTTTATCCTAAGGTAGTATTATTTAATAATTCAATGAAATTACTTTATACACATTTTGGTTGACACAATATTCACCATAACACAAGTTTATATAGACAATATGGTTTATATTGTTCATACTATTTCTATTGTTTATATCTATGCAGTTAACATGTGTTACCAATCAGTTGAGTGAAGTGTATATACACACAAAATTCTACTAGTATATTTTAGATGTATATATGAATACATAATATGATCTCCCTTCCCTATACATTTGGGTAATCTCTCTCCCTCATATAAAGATTACTATATTCCAGTCCTGTGATATAACACTTATATATGTTACCCACACGATATTTGATCCATCCACATATTAATTAAAGTCCCCTTTAGATATATGTACTTTTATTATAGTTAACAAAATTCTGGATCTAGGTGAATGCTAAATATGGATTCGATTATGTGTAAGGGTACAAATAACCATATTTCCATACACAAATTGTGCAAAGTCCCCCCAATAAATCCTATGGATGTAGGGAATTTAAGTACAAGCATAAATAATATCTAATAATATCTTAACAGATGAGTCCCTTTATTTCATAGTTCAAAATCAATCATTTATTAGAACCACATATGAATTTAACGATTAAAATGAACACTGATTAAGAATACTCTGACAAGTCCTTAAATAATTTAATAGTGAGTATATGTTGAATTACACAAATAACAGTGATACAATGCAATATGTATACATATGAAATATTATACTGCAGTGTGTATACAATTATATATTGATTTGTATAGTCTTTCTCTCTTCCTTAAGAAAAATATATGTATATGGTCCTTAATACGTTTTATGTTGTTTTCATGCTGTTTTATTAATCAATTATGTATTAGCCAATCAATTTAGGGAGGTACATTTAAATACCCTGGTAGGGATTAGGTAACAATTAGCAGCCCCTGACGAAGCCCAAGTGCAGAAACGCGTAGGGCCAGCGTTTTTTGGAGCAGAAAGAGACACGCCGAGGCACCAAGCAGAGAGACATTCTCACGGAGCTACGGCAGTGATTGCCTGCACTGACAGACACCAATTCCCGCGAGAGCCGAGCCACGTCATACTGCGTCACACCACGTGATACGGAAGTAATCGTGGACGCGAGGAGGACTGGTAATCGGCGCTTCTATACACGAGTGTGAGAGACTCGCTAAATCACTCTCTACTGCCCGAAATTCACTCACAGAATGTGAGTTGACTACCTGTTTTTACTATTAGTTTATTTTTATATTAAAAAGGTTTTACACATTTTGTTCCTCCTTGTATTCCCTTTCCACCCCCCCCTATGAGATCCATCCATAGAGGAAAGTGGGATTAAAAGACCATCCGTGATTGCTGCAGCCACTGCTGAGTCCCGTGGACAAGCATTCGGAAGATCCAGAGGCCAATGAGAAGAGCTGCAGTAGCTGTGTTCATGAGTCCCATAGAGGATTAAAGGCTTTGAATTAATTTACCTGTGTAAGCGCATCCCTTACCTTAATATAGTCAGATTATAACTAGATATACTGCCCTATGATTCCTTTTGTGTTTCTTCTCTTCCCTGTCTTATTTGCGCCTAGGTCACTCTTCTGCAAATCTTCAAGGCAGCGATTGTGGAGCCGCAGACCTAATCCGGCTGCATTTTGTAGGGATAGTTGTATTCCAGGGTATGTACCTCATTTAGAGATTGTATTGGCTTAATAGGTGGTGTATATATTATCCTCCGCTTAAACATATTGTTAGGATTTGCGCTGTATGTTTCTTGTCTGTATATATATATATATATATATATATATATATATATATATATATATTACCCCAACAACCCCTATAACCCCCTAACATACACATATTTGAACATCAATGATACTATAGGCCGGCGGGGGCCCTCGGGTGTTACCCGTAGGCCTGCAGTACCAATTCTGTGCCCCCCCAAATTAATGTCAAAACACATATATACTTAGAAATAAATACCCCCCCCCCCCCAACACATACAGTATAGTAATGGGCACAATTACTATTATCCACAAATAGATAATAGTGAATGTGCCCATTTTAAATTAATAAAGAACAGTAAACACATTAAATACATATTGCACTCACCCTTTTCCGGCTGCCACGGTGAAGGCCATCCTCATCTTCAACACCGTCCATGCCCCCTCCGATGCTGCAAAACATAAACAAGAATAAAAACAGCCAATGTAATGTCCCCTAACCCCTTAATCACCATAGCGGTGATTAACCGCTACAGTCATTAAAGGGTTAACCCACCCTCACCTACTACTCGGGAGGCCTACATACTCTCCCTCACTACCCCCCCACCCCATGAGGCCTAACCACCCTCACCCAATACCCAGCCGGGAGGCCTACCCACATACCCTTGGGGCCAATACCCCCTTCCCCCACCCCCAGAACCCACAATAAAAACAATACACTGCCCCACAATAAACATCATTATATTTATTAAATAAATAACCCACCCCCTGTGCCCCCCCATAAATACATGATTTATTATTTTACATACAGGTTAATACCCCAGGCTCTGGGAGACCCCAGTGGGCCTGACGGGTCACCTCACAGACCTACAGTAGCCCAGCACCATTTTTCGAACAGGGTCGGGAGGCCTGTTGGTGGTTCCCGCCAGGCGCCATGGTCCACCAGGTGGTCTCCGCAGGTCACCGTGGGCCACAATGGGGTCTCCACGGTAGGCCCGCGGATGTCTGGGGGGCCCCGGGTCAGACCCACAGGTGTCTGAGGGGCCTCGGGTGGTTCTCACGGAGGTCTGGGGACCCACGGTGGTCCCTACGGGTCCGCGGTGCCCCCACAGATGTCGGGCCACCGGTTTTTCCCCGCAGGTGTCCCCCGTGGACCCGGCAGCTTGGTATCCGTGAGAAGCCCGAGGATACCGCAGGTTGTTTCCATAGGGCCCCCACAGACCAAAAGGAACCAACCCTGTATGTAAAAAAATAAACATCTCCTATACATTAAATACATACATCCCCCCCCCCCACAACACATACAGTACAATAATGTGCCAAATAACTATTATCCAGATAGGGATAATAGATTATTTGCCCATTATTAAACACATTAACTAGCATAATAAAATAACTAAAGTTCTACTCACCTCATCAATAAGAAGCCCCCTCACCAGCATAATCCGTGTCCTCCGTTGCCAACAAAATACATAGCCAATACATTGCAATTACATTCAGATATCAATTAACCCCTTAATCACCATATCGGATAATAACCACAAAGGTAAGTAAGGGGTTAAGCCACCCTGGCCCGATACCCACTCTTCACCCATTTATTTGTGCAGTGGCTTCATCATGCAACTATATATACACACACACACATATTTATATACCAATATACAAATAAATGTTTAAGGGTTATCAAAAACATGCTCTACTACAAATACCACTTCTCCATACAGACACAGTACAATAAAATCATATTTCCTAAAAAAATCCAATCTCATCTTCCAATCAAAAGCATCAAAATATTGCATTTACATTGTATACATGATGCATACAATCTATGCACCATGTACAACCTGCCAATGAATGTTAACAATAAAATATTCCAAACAAAATACCAATACATCCAAATAAATATACTATTTAAACCAAGCAAGTCACCATAAATCAATTAGCATTCATTAATCAAATCACTAAACAATTCAAATACCATCCATAACAATTAAACAATTAACTATTTCAATCGTTAAACATAACAAGTTATAATTCAGACAATCCAGGAGGAGCAAAATATGGGGAAATAAGGAAACAAAAAACAATGCAAATTTAAGTGCAGACGTTGAGACTAAAATCCAATCAGGTGTCAATATTTTGGCTCTACCGGTCTATCTACTCACAAGATGTTAGTGGTATATATGCAGTTGGCAGATTGGGCTGCCACCCTAGGTGGATGCTGTATACTGTGTAACTCCCTCCAGACTCGTCTCATCAGTGTGGCAATGATACATGTAGAGGAAGAAACAGAACTACATAGCGCGATCTGTCTTGAAATAGACTTTATAAAAAGTATATAGGCATATAAAATGTGCACTTACAATGTGCAAGAATTAAAATCGCATTTATCACATTAAGAGTGAATCTAGGGGGTACTCCGCCGTTCTCACCGCCTCCTCTCTGGCTCTGGATCTCCTCCGTCTGCAACCTGGGACTCTGAACTCCGTGTCTCCTCCGGTGCGTGTGACGTCACTGCTCAGTGAATGGTACAGCTACGGCTCCCTCACTAGACCAAAACATTTTACATGCTTTATTTCCTTATGAAACATCATTCTCATGGATATATAAAATCAATGTGTTTATCTTTATTTATATATGGAGCTATTTATCTACGGGAGAGTTAAGCTAATTAAACAACTATAATCTGGTGAGTATGCAGAGTATAAATTGCAGGTTAAAGGTATAAGACTCATTTACTTACTTATTTACTTAATTTATTTAATTAACAGCTGAGATCAGTCAGCGATTCTGGAAAGGAGGTTTATTTATATCTTTATATTCGATTGTTCATATTGAGGCTATATTATACAGCAATATTTACTGTGACCCAACATTAATTCTGTATATGGGCTAGAATAGCTCTAATATATAGCAGAGGCAATAGGAAACTGCTACTATTTTCAACTATTTTTAATGTTTATTGCTACTACAGTTTGCTCTGTAGTAGCAATAAACATTAAAAATAGTTGAAAATAGTAGCAGTTTCCTATTGCCTCTGCTATGATGTTTCATAAGTAAATAAAGCATGTAAAATGATCTTTCATGTATAAATGTTATAATTCAGTTCTAATTATCTGTATAACATTATCAACCATAGCGCTGATATAATTGTCTGTATTAATTGTTTAATAAGACCAGAGAGGGTATATATGGACACCTATTAACCCTACAACTCCCACACTCCTGACGAAGCCATAGACAGCTTGCAAGAGCTGGGCGAAACGCGTTGAGTGGTGTTTTGGTCTAGTGAGGGAGCCGTAGCTGTACCATCCACTGAGCAGTGACGTCACATGCACCGGAGGAGACACGGAGTTCAGAGTCCCAGGTTGCAGACGGAGGAGATCCAGAGCCAGAGAGGAGGCGGTGAGAACGGCGGAGTACCCCCTAGATTCAATCTTAATGTGATAAATGCGATTTTAATTCTGGCACATTGTAAGTGCACATTTTATATGCCTATATACTTTTTATAAAGTCTATTTCAAGACAGATCGCGCTATGTAGTTCTGTTTCTTCCTCTACATGTATCATTGCCACACTGATGAGACGAGCCTGGAGGGAGTTACACAGTATACAGCATCCACCTAGGGTGGCAGCCCAATCTGCCAACTGCATATATACCACTAACATCTTGTGAGTAGATAGACCGGTAGAGCCAAGATATTGACACCTGTTTGGATTTTAGTCTCAACGTCTGCACTTAAATTTGCATTGTTTTTTGTTTCCTTATTTCCCCATATTTTGCTCCTCCTGGATTGTCTGAATTATATCATTCTACTTGGAACCCGGGAAACAGGTTCTGCCAGAGGGTTTGAGCAGGGATATATTATTTGAGCACATATTTTATTGTATATTGCACTATTAACTTGCACGCAACCACTATTTTATTTTAAGTTGTTAGCGCCTTATATTCACTATCATTCACAAAACATAACAAGTTACCATCAGACAAAATATAAGTACCACAAAGAATACAATATAGAAAAGCAAGCCTCACCCTGACCTAAAGTACAGCATACAACACCAAAAATTACATCTATTTAATTCCAAAAAACATTACACACACATTTATGCATAGCAGCATAGCCAAAATCATTTTAAACACAGCAATACAAGCATTTCCTATCAAACCATTTCTTACCCTGTATGTATATATCGATCTAGCCATACATACATACATACATACATACATACATACAGTGGCAAGAAATGATCTTAAACAAAAAATAAAAAATCACATGTAAAAAAAACATAAAAACATGTACAAGTTAACAAAAATACATTTCTTTTGTTGACTTAACATTACTTGACCCACTCACCGACTCCCGTTGAACAGCTTACTCTCAAACCAATCCACGCACAGGAACCCACAAGACGGAAGCAGAAGCAGGAAGCAGAGACAGGGAGAAGAGCTGCCAGATTCCGGGTAAGTGCTGTGTGGTGTTTTTTTTCTGTGACCCCGATTATAATGCGGTGGTCGCGGGTTGCCCTCGAGGACCGCGCTATAACGGGGTTAAGCTGTATCTTTATGCCAGATGCCGGGTAAGTGCTGTGTGGTGGTGCCGCTGCCCCATCGGGTCTGGGAACGCTGGGAGAGTTCTCAGCTTTCCCCCTCCGGCAAACACAGACGGTGAAGAAGACACAGAAAAGAAGACCACAGACGGTATGGAGTATAAAGACAAGAAAGAAGACACCACATTAGATTACAAAGGATTTTTTATTTTATGGGTTCCTGGTTCCTGTCTTTGGATTTGTTGCAGACATAGCGGTTTCCCCGGAAGTCGGTCATTGGTCATCTAATGGTAAGTAAACTAAAGAAAAGTATTTGATTAAAGTTGTAACTGTTTTTTTTGTTTTTTTCTCACAAGTCACATTTCTTTTTTTAATGTCCATTTCATGCCCATGTATGTATATATATATATATATATATATATATATATATATATATATATATATAAAAGGAAAAAAAGAGGAGAGAGCGCACGCCCATAGCGTAAAATTGTATATTTAATGAGGGGAAGGGGGGAGGGGGGGTAAATGCACTTACAAAAGTACAATAAAATCAAGCATATGTGATAATAATCACCACCATCCGGTTCAAACTGCAAGCTCTTTGGGACAGTCCCAGGCTCCATTGGTAGAAGATCAGCGTCCCCGCAGGTTTCCAGGGCTGGTGTGCTGTTAAAAGTTCAAGAAATCAGTTCCGTGTAGTGAAATCTCTTTAGCACCTGCGCATGGATAGGTCCGCTCCAGCGCTTCGTGTTGACTTCAATGCCAGTGCGTCTGACGTAATGACGCTCCCTGACGCGTTTCGTCAGTCACGGCCAACTTTTTCCTTCTAGATACCCTGTGGACGTGGTTTGTCCACATTGAGAGCTGCCGGAGACCCTGCATACCAGCATCCATCTTATCTATTGGAACATTTTGAGGACTGGTTTTTCTTTCCTGTTTGCTTTTTTTCTCCCTATATGTTATTTTCAATCATATGTTGTTTTATAATTGGTATGTGCCCATTATATGATCTGTAGGTGTTTATAGTAAATTGCATATGTTATTTAGGGATACTCCCACAATAGTACATAATTATTGGGATTTATTAGAACTATTTTATCTACACTGGTTCACTTCTATCAGAGGCGCAGCTTTTTTCTTTTCTGTTTGTTATATATATATATATATATATATATATATATATATATATATATATATATATATATATATATATATATATCCCTATGGAGCTATATACATACATGTTTATTAAAGGGTTGTTTTGCAAATATTTAATGCATTTTTTCATGTCTTCTACGAGTCTTTTCCCTGTTTGGTTACTATTGTGTGTGTGAAATGTAATGTAGAATTAGTTATGTCATTTCAGATGATGATAATTGCATGGGTTTATGTTGGGACACTGTCTTAATTGTTTATTGTGGCTTATTTGGTGAATTTAGATTGTGTATGATCGTGTTAGTTATAAATAGATTTGTTTTTGCAATGGTTTTGTCTTTGCATAACAATCTTGAATAGGGTTTTGGGTTTAGATTTGCTTGTAATGTATTTCGGTTGGCATTAATTGTGTGTTGGTAATTTATTATTTTCTACTTGCTTTGTTTATATTGAATGTTTACTTTGAATCGTGTATTTGTTTTGGACCATTGATTGCTATTGTGTACATAATGGAAATATTATTTGCATCATGTACACATTGTTCAATTGTATGTTTTATTGCAATTTGCTCTTTACTGGTTCCGATAGGTGCTTGCAGTATTCTCTTATGAGATGTGTTTTTATTTTCATTTGGCTTTGTTTTTAATTTGGCAGTGATGTTGTCAATTAGAGATCGGATGTTTTAAATTGCTACATGCATACCTTTTCCCATTTCTTTGTAGATTGCTTAATCATACTTATATTTTAAATATATTTATAAAGATATATTTAATATATATATGTAAATAAAGAAATGATGAAGCCACTCTACAAATGAATGGGTGCAGGGTGGCTTAACCCATTAATAACTTTAGCGCTTATTAACCGTTATTGTTATTAAGGGGTTAAGTAACACCACAATATATTTGCTATATGGGTGGGTTATGTAGAGTTTATTAATAATTGTTATGTTTATTGCGGGTGTGTGTATTGTTTTGAATGTGGGTATTGGGGGTAGGGGTATTGTCCCCAAGGGATGGAGGGTAGGCCTCCCGGTGTGTTGGGGTGATGGTGGTTATGCCTCACGGGGGTGGGTAGGGGGGAGTGTATTTATGTTAAAGTATTTATGTGTTTTTTAATTATTTTTTTGGGGCACAGACTTGATACTGCAGGCAACCGGGGACCCCTGCGGGAACACCCGAGGGCCACCGCCAGCCTATAGTACCATTCCTGTGTCTAAAAAAATAACTATGGGTTATGTATAGAAGGGGGGGTTTAGGGGTTGTTGGGGGCACACAGGCTGATTGTGTTGTGTATTGCAATGTTTATTGGGGGCAATTTTCCCCAATAAACATGCTACTGTGACTTAACCTCTTCATTGCCTTAACGGATAGCCGCCAAGGTAATGAAGCAGCATTACAGTATTTGTATTAATAGTGTACATGTGCAGAGGGTCTCCGTACATGAACCGTGTTGGTTTTATGTCCAGGGACCCCCTGCTTCCCGAGATATAAGCCCCATTATGGGGTGCCGGTATCTCCTATGAATGGAAATGTCCCGCGTCAAGTGATCGGGCGATCTCCATGCATAGGAGATACCGGCACCTCATAACGGGGCCTCTATCTCGTGAAGCAGGGGTCCCCGGACATAAAACCAACGCGGTTCATCTCCAGAGACCCCCTGCACATCTACAATATTAATCCAATTGTTATGTAAACATTTTTTATTTGCCGGCGAGATTTGTGCAGAGAGAGGCAGATCTCGCTCTCTGCTGACAGATCTCGCCAGCGGAGCCCTTCTCGCCAGGCCTCGCCATCTCTCTGCCGGATTCCTCTCACAGACATGCGCACCTTCCTGCATACTGCGAGGGGAATCCGCCAAAAACATGGCGAGTTCTAAGTCTGGCGAATGGCCATTCTCGCAGTTTCCTGCATAGGCCCCATAGTTTGAGAGTGTTTTAGCTTTTTTTAAAACAAATGTTGGTGGTTCCATGACTTATGGTTTCAACTTATTATCCAGTTTTAATACATTCCAATGTTTTGCAACTATAGAGCGAATAATATTAGCCTGTCGACTGTGTTGTGCAACAAAACACAGTGGAACCTTTTGGTCATTATCTCTAGGTCTAAATTTCTTTTTCAATAGATCAACACGTGAAGTGTGACAAGCATTTTCAAACGGCCCCTGTATGTCCTTCTCCCTGTATCCCCTCTGGCGAAATCTTAAAGCCAGTATTTTTGATTGATCAATAAACTTGTTATCATCAGAACAAATTCGCTTAAGCCGCATAAACTGCACTTTAGGAATGCCCATGAGTAAAGGTCTCGGATGTCCACTGTCTGCCTTCAAAAGGGCATTCCTAGAATTTGGTTTCCTAAACATATCGGATTGTATCTGACCGTTTGGATCAATGTATAATTGTAAATCCAAGTAATCAATCTGTTGAATATGATAGGAAAAAGTAAATCGTAAATTGAAATTATTATTGTTCAAGTTGTCCACAAACTCCAACAGTCACCCTTTGTCACCCTCCCAAATCATGATCAAGTCATCAATAAATCTGCGATAGAAAATAATCTTATTACGAAAAGGGTTAATGTGACTAAAAATTTGCATAAACTCCCAATAACCCATAAATAAATTTGCATAAGAAGGTGCGAAAGATGTACCCATTGCTGTGCCTCGTGTCTGTAAGTAATAAAGTGAATCGAAGAGGAAATAATTGTGTGTTAATAGAAATAAAATGGATTCTATAATGAATGTAATTTGTGCTGGTGATAATTGTGATTGGTTGAGAAAGTGTTGAACAGCTGTGATTCCCTGTGTATGATCAATTATAGTGTACAGTATAAAGAGGTGACATCTAATGTGACCCAATAGTAATCAGGAGACCAAGTGATATCAGAAAGTGCATTAAGTAAATCAGTGGAATCCCTTAGGTATGAAGGGAGTTTGTGGACAAATGGCTGCAAAAAAATATCAATGTATCATTACTTAATTGTATAATTGACACTTAATGAACAATTACAACATACATTATTTTACTATGCCTGCAGGAGTATGAGCTGCTGACAAGGGGATATCTTGTATCAGTAACCTGGTATGTGTCCCTAACAACAGTTACATTAGTTGTATGGCAACTTGACACACTGCAATAGTCATATTTCATGTCAATACTTCATACAATTACTCATGTTGAAGTTTGATGAATAAATAACATTTCTACAAGAACACAATTTTACTGTTTCTTCACACAACGTAGTAAAACCTTATTTGTATGATTTATGTGACTCATGTAAAGGGTCATGAACATGATCTATCTGAAAAATGGCACACCGATACAATGTATATAATGTCAAATTTTAGTGTCATGTTTGACACCATATTTTTTTCTTTTAGAATTATTATTAAATGACGTTAATACATTTAATCTATGTAAAATGTAGAACATTGTGAATATAAGAATTGCTTTGACAAAGTGTAAAATGTGTAATTTGTTGTGTGTTTGGATACATTTTTATTCACATGATCTTCTGTCTATAGAATGGAGATGTCAACATCTGTGAAAGAAATAGATATGTAATGTTACATATAAATGTACACGTTTCTTACTCCATTTCAGCTGCATCGAAACAGATATCATAAGTGTTTTTGTATTGTAACAGTTGGCTAGTACTGTACATGTTAACGTTTGCGTATTGAAATATTTTGTGACATCTTAAAAATATTTGGTTTCCAACTGATTTTTTTATTATGCATGAATACGTTATCTAACAACTATATATGAATTGTCAACGAGTGAAAATGCCCAAACCGACTGTACTACAGACATTTCTTGTGCTACACATGCTATCACTGCAACAATGTTATCTACCCAATGCTACATAACATGAAATACCCATCAGAATGTTACATATTAGCAGTAAATCTGCAGCATTCCCTGCCATGTATCTAAGTCACTAACACAGAATGATCGGATACAACAAATCATAATGTATCCATAGGCAAAGTACAGAAATAATTATGAATATATGTACTGCATTACTGCACATATTACATATTTGTTAAACTGCAAAAACACAAAATGGAGAGCTTATTTCAAACCGAGGGGCGTAAACATTGTGGAATGACATTTAAGGGATGCTCAGGAAGTGGTCTGATTTACAGCGGCATTGCACAGCATATTGAACAATATTGCCACAGATCTCGTTAACTGGCCCTTACCTTCTTTCAGAAGTCTGTTCCGGCATCTGGTGCTATTCACGGCGCAATCTCTGTAATATCAACAGATAACGGCGAATAGGTAAAAGGGGCACGGTAAAGTTTATAAACGGAACTTTTTATTTCTATGGTATGCGCATGCGTAATGAATGGTAAGCATATGCGTGTCATTCGGGAATAAGCGATTCACAGATTGTATAAAGTACATTTGTTATAGTTACCTGCATTATATTGCATTCATATTCTGTGCAGTAATGCAAGGGGTGTTGCGGAGGTAGTTGCTGTAGTCAATCAATTGGTTGTTCTGTGTTTTCAGCTCGTTCGGGTTATAGCTTGCTCCAGATTAGTTAGATATTGTGTCATGTACTGAGGCGGATCAGATAGTTACTTTGGGGAATTTCATCTGCTTGAGCCAGGTCGTTATTATGCATGTTCTCGTAATAGTTAGGTCCGTCATGGTTCTGGTATTGGTTGAAGCATTCCGGATGAAAAGAATAACAATTCTGCTGAACATTTAAGGCACCGCTGCGGGCACCTATATCATATCATGGTAGTTGTGGTCGAAAATTCACTCTCCTTCTTAAATTAGAAAAAACAGGAGGGTTGGTGTGTGATCACAGAACCACACTAATTGAATAAAGTAATCAAATGAATTGTTGTGGTAATCAAAAATGTGGGTGAAAACTGTGAACTGAAAAGTGAATCAGAAAAAAGGGGAAGGGGAAACACAAATTGGATGTGCCCCCCTAAAAGAATTCACTAAACTGCACTCCTACACTGTGTAAAATTTAACTTTTAATAAATTTACTTAAACATATACTGTATTACCAAAACGTTGTGTACTGTGAATTAAAAATAAATTAAATTAACAATACCTAGCATCCATGTCAGTGAATGTATAATTATGCAATCCCAATTAGCAACTAAATGTTGTTGGGATGTAGAGGACAAAGGATGCTGTAAGTCAGGGTGTTAACCCCTCTGGAGCAACTGTGAGACCAAGAGGTAAGTATATATGAATATATACTGCTCAGTGAGCAATTACATAGATGAAAGTCCAGCAGTCCTGCTTGAATATATACCACTAAGCGCTTGAAGTGATAATTAATAATATGTAAACATACACGTGCTTAGGTGGTAACGCTGACACATGCTATAATGGTGGAAAGTAGTTCACAGCATAGTGGAGCTGACACTCACAGCATTATTAGCAATGAGTTACCCAGCAAGAAACTCTAAATGAACATATGACATGTAAAGCAGGAAGGCAAACTCACTGACTGTTGGTAAAAATACCCAACTAGTAAGGTCTACATAGATAGAACTAGGAGACTGCAGAGCACTACATTAAAACAGCTCAAAGTAGGAGACTGACAACTTTGCGCGTCCAACGCGCGTTTCCCTCCAGCAAAGGAGCTTCTTCAGGGACAAATTTTTTACCAATTTTTTACCAACAGTCAGTGAGTTTGCCTTCCTGCTTTACATGACATATGTTCATTTAGAGTTTCTTGCTGGGTAACTCACTGTTAATAATGCTTTGAGTGTCAGCTCCACTATGCTGTGAACTACTTTCCACCATTATAGTATGTGTCAGCGTTACCACCTAAGCACGTGTATGTTTACATATTATTAATTATCACTTCAAGCGTTTAGTGGTATATATTCAAGCAGGACTGCTGGACTTTCATCTATGTAATCGCTCACTGAGTAGTATATATTCATATATACTTACCTCTTGGTCTCACAGTTGCTCCAGAGGGGTTAACACCCTGACTTACAGCATCCTTTGTCCTCTACATCCCAACAACATTTAGTTGCTAATTGGGATTGCATAATTATACATTCACTGACATGGATGCTTGGTATTGTTAATTTAATTTATTTTTAATTCACAGTACACAACGTTTTGGTAATATATGTTTTAAGTAAATTTATTAAAAGTTAAATTTTACACAGTGTAGGAGTGCAGTTTAGTGAATTCTTTTAGGGGGGCACATCCAATTTGTGTTTCCCCTCCCCCTTTTTTCTCCTTCTTAAATTACCATGAGCAAACATACGCATCCATGATTCATGCACTGACCAACAGCCACCCCTCTTTCCGGGAGACGGTGGGTTTTGAATAAAACAATCATTGCTTGATAAAGTCCGTCGGATCGAATTTCACCATACATCAGGCTTTGGATTATTTTGATAAAATGGGTATTTGTCAGTGATAAATTAATATATCTCTGATACAGTAGCTCTTTTCTCTGTTATTTGGTTATTCGGTATTGAATAGCGCTATATATTAGATATGCGTAACAGAACGGAGGTTTCTTGTTTGAAGACATTTCTAACGGCATGTTTTCTCATGGAATGGAGGAAAGTTACGCAAACTATTCCTTAAAATCAGCTTGAGTAAAAAAAGTATCAAAATGTTCACAATGTGGAGAACACTGTACAAGGTCATTATACAAAGGAAGAAGTGTCCATGTAATCTTCTCCCACATACAGGTGCAGGCAGAGTATTGTATAATTTTGGCTTGAATATTCAACATAATTCATTAGCCAAAACACGAAACACACATTCATTGGAAACATTATTGTGTCTAAAAAACATTTGAAAATGTTCACAAAAATGTATTAGTATAGTATTTTTCTCTGTGTGTACTAAATAACTAGATCTTTCTCATGTCAGTGCAAACAAAGGGATGTGAGGCGCTACTATTAGAGGTGTAACAATAATATAACTTATAATTAGTGATTAATTAACGTGCATATATATAAAAACCGGTAGACTTTGCAGCTTAACCCTGAAGGGAAAGTCCAATTTCCCTTTTGTTGATTGTAGGTAGAAGACTTGTGGGAAGCGCAGGTGTCGCCGTATGTGAAGAAAAAAAAATATATATATATATATATAGTGTAGTCTATTCAACAAGAAAAAACAATTGGAAAAAATAGCAAATGGGGACTCACATCTTCACAAAAAAAAAAATGCCAGCAATATGAAGATGATGTGGAAGACTTGCTAGATGAGAGGTGCCAAACTTCAACAGGATATACCCTCAATGAAAGAGATGACACTCTTAGTGCAACATTGCATGTTTCACCATAAATAACATTTATAAGGCAATATAATTTGCACTCACATTTTGCACAATGTGCATAGACACATAAAATAAAGATGTGCAGCTTCTGGGTCACTTTCAGCTCCACTCTCGAAATCGCGAGATCGCGTCGCGTCACTTCCGGTTTCGGCCGTCGCGTCACTTCCGGTTTTCGAGCGATCGATTTTGGATGTAAAACACGATTCAGAGGGGGTTCAAGAGACACACCAATGCTGCTGCTGTTCACTCAACGCGTTTCGCCTGTCACCAAGCTTCGCCTGACGAAGCTTGGTGACAGGCGAAACGCGTTGAGTGAACAGCAGCAGCATTGGTGTGTCTCTTGAACCCCTCTGAATCGTGTTTTACATCCAAAATCGATCGCTCGAAAACCGGAAGTGACGCGACGGCCGAAACCGGAAGTGACGCGACGCGATCTCGCGATTTCGAGAGTGGAGCTGAAAGTGACCCAGAAGCTGCACATCTTTATTTTATGTGTCTATGCACATTGTGCAAAATGTGAGTGCAAATTATATTGCCTTATAAATGTTATTTATGGTGAAACATGCGATGTTGCACTAAGAGTGTCATCTCTTTCATTGAGGGTATATCCTGTTGAAGTTTGGCACCTCTCATCTAGCAAGTCTTCCACATCATCTTCATATTGCTGGCATTTTTTTTTTTGTGAAGATGTGATTCCCCATTTGCTATTTTTTCCAATTGTTTTTTCTTGTTGAATAGACTACACTATATATATATATTTTTTTCTTCACATACGGCGACACCTGCGCTTCCCACAAGTCTTCTACCTTTCTCATGTCAGCATGATAATGATCCTTCAACAGACATGAGAATCGCAGTGCTTTTTTGTTCACATAGGCATGCACATTAAATATTTTCTCATACACACTTACTAATTTCACATGGTTCAGGATGTGGCTTTAGCATTACTGAAGTATAGTACAGTACGTTTGTATGAAATGTGTAAAATATGTATACTCATGTCACACATCACTGTGTATACAGTTATAATAGAGATATCCCTCATACATGTACTATATAGAATTCAATGCAGCACATATATTTGTTCATACACTATACATGAGCAGGACATGTTCAAATCATGAAAGATGAATAGCTGATTGTAATCAAAACATGCACTCCCTTATCCCTAAGTTTTGACTACTTTGAACTAACTACAAACCCAGGTAAGCAGACTTATTTTGTATACGCTTAGTGTATAATTTAAGGGTACAACATGGAGATATATATACTATGGTCCAAATCAATAGTTAGTTTCACTTTTGTTAAGCTATTATGTGATGGCCTAATGTTTCTTTTTTACTTAAGCTTTTCTTTGAAGACCGGGTGGTAGGTCTTGAGCTTGTCTCTGTTTGACTGGTAGGTGTCGAAGATACTGTTATTGAAGTTCTAGGTGGTGCACAAATAGGTGGCACATATTCTGTATTGGTGGGGTCACAACAGGACTGTGAGTTTGGCTTGTACTTGCCAGTGCTTGTACTATTGGCTGTGCCTGTACTATTGGCTGTGCCTGTGCCATTGGCTGGGCCTGTGTCTGTGACATATTTTGAGCAATAATAGTTAGACTATTACAAATCTCCTTTAGAGTCTCCACGTTCCTGGAAAAGGACTTGCATGTTCTTCAGTTCTTGAAAAATGGTGTCATTGGTTTGCTGCTGGTTGACTGCCACATTTCCTCAGCTGTTTTTAATTAAGACAATGCAAATGTACTTGTATTATCCCCTTGGCCTAGTTGTAGAGGGTCACTGTCCTCTAACTCTTCTGTTACAGGATCTTCAATATTCTGTTCTTCCCGATTGTCACATTCAATAACTCTTGTTCTGGTGTAGAATCATCGGGGTCAGGGACATCAAGTTCTCTGAGAGCCTCAGCATATTCGTGTTCTACAGTCTCCTCTCCAGATTCTATATCTTGGCTCTCATCAACGAATTCCTCCTCACATACTAATGCTTCCAGTTTGGGGTGGCAGACAAATCTGACTTGGTTTCCTCATCCATAACAATATCATAAAAATATTATAATTTGGTATGAACATAATGAGAAACTAATTATGTGCTAATGTTATGATTTTGCATGTACAGTTAGGTTAAGAAATAATTGGACACTGACACAATTTTCATAATTGTGGCTCTATACGCCACCACAATGGATTTGAAATGAAACAACCAAGATGCAATAGAAGTGCAGACTTTCAGCTTTAATTCAAGGGGTTGAACAAAAATATCATATGAAACGTTTAGGAATTACAACCATTTTCATACACAGTCCCCTTATTTCAGGGGCTCAAATGTAATTGGACAAATTAACACAATCATAAATAAAATGTTCATTTTTAATACTTTGTCGAGAATCCTTTGCAGGCAATGACTGCTTGAAGTTTGAAACGCATGGACAACACCAAACGCTGAGTTTCCTCCTTTGTGATGCTTTGCCAGGCCTTGCCTTGACTGCAGCTGTCTTCAGTTGTTGTTTGTTCGTGGGTCTTTCTGCCTTAAGTTTTATCTTCAGCAAGTGAAATGCAAGCTCGATCGGGTTGAGATCAGGTGATTGACTCGGCCATTGCAGAATATTCAACTTCTTTGCCTTAAAAAACTCATGGGTTGCTTTCGCAGAATGTTTTGGGTCATTGTCCATCTGTAAAGTGAAGTGCCGTCCAATCAACTTAGCTGAATTTGGCTGAATCTGAGCAGACAATATATCCCTATACACTTCAGAATTCATCCGGCTGCTTCTGTCTTCTGTCACATCATCAATAAACACTAGTGACCCTGTGCCATTGTAAGCCATGCATGCCCATGCCATAACACTGCCTCCACCGTGTTTTACAGATGATGTGGTATGCTTCAGATCATGAGCCGTTCCAAGCCTTCTCCATACTTTTTTCTTCCCATCATTCTGGTACAGGTTGATCTTAGTTTCATCTGTCCAAAGAATGCTGTTCCAGAACTGGGCTGGCTTTTTTAGATTTTGTTTGGCAAAGTCTAATCTGGCATTTCTATTCTTGAGGCTTATGAATGGTTTGCCCCTTTTGTGGTGAACACTCTCTATTTGCTCTCGTTAAGTTTTCTCTTTATGGTAGACTTGGATAATGATATGCCTACCTCCTGGAGAGTGTTCTTCACTTGGATATTGTGATGGGGTTTTTCTTTACCATGGAAAGGATCCTATGATCATCCACCACTGTTGTCTTCCGTGGACGACCAGGCCTTTTTGTGTTGCAGAGATCTCCAGTGCGTTCTTTTTTTCTCAGAATGTACCAAACTGTTGATTTGGCCACTCCTAATGTTCCTGCTATCTTTCTAATGTATTTTCTCTTTTTTTGCAGCCTAAGGATGCCCTGTTTCACTTGCATTGAGAGCTCCTTAGACCGCATGTTGTGGGTTCACAGCAACAGCTTCCAAATGCGAATGCCACACCTGAAATCAACTCCAGACCTTTTACCTGCTTAATTGATGATGAAATAACGAAGGAATAGCCCACACCTGTCCATGAAACAGCTTTTGAGTCAATTGTCCAATTACTTTTGGTTCCTTGAAAAAGAGGGGCTACATATTAAAGAGATGTAATTCCTAAACCCTTCCTCCAATTTGGATGTGAATACCCTCAAATTAAACTGATAGACGGCACTTTAAGCCCATATTCATTATTTAACTGTAACTTGAATTTATTTTGGTACACAGCCGAAATAACAAAACTTGTATCAGTGTCCAATTATTTCCGGACCTAACTGTACTTTTAGATTGTTATGCATTGTATTATCTGCTTATCAATAAATACATATGATTTTAACATCCATGTTATTTTTTATGTGCATATGTCATTAACATCACCTAATCCATAAATAATAATATATTTGTGTAGAAATCTGATATTTAAATTGTTATAAAAATACCCTTTAAATTCACACATGAAGCTTACATACAAAGTTGTGGTGGTATCTGTGACGGTGAGGCGGTACCCAGGTCAATAATAAAGGTATTATGCACGGCTGGGTGTCCCTGAGCCATATTTGTGGTTTGAAGTGTCAGGTCTGCAACCCAGTTATGGCATGTGCTCTGTGTTTCAATAAAGATGTATGTGTGTGTTTTACTGTTCCAGGAGTGCTAACCAGCAGAGATGCCCGGAGCATGAGTTTCAGGGATGATTTTTCAGTAAAGTGTTGTCAGGATGTGTTAGGGTAGAAGGGGGCCAGGCTTGCTGGTTACCCCAAAACATTTTCTCAGGAATCCTACCAGATTCCTGGGGACATGAAGACACAGACCACCGGACAAAATCCTAGGAAGCAGTTTACGGCTCATTGCCAGATCTCCCTCCTTCAGCACAGACCAGAACAGTAAGACCAGGCAGGGGGAAATCACATTCCAGGTTCCCCCGTTATATGCCCAAACCCCCAGAACTCAGTATAGAGGTTCAGTGTCTTTCCCACCAGGTATAAGGTTGTGAAAGGAAAAATGTTTTTAAACTCAGCGCTTGAGTAATAAAAGCGACTGTGTGCTAACTTCTGTTAGGAAGCTCCCAGCACACTGAAACTTGCTGTGCGCCAAGTTCAGGAAGAAACATGAAAAACACCCATAACATAATTTTTATAAGTTTGTATAAAAATTGATGCATGAAAGTCCCCCTCAAATAGTGTATCAAACATGTTAGGCACATTTGAGCTTTCATTCACACCAGCGGGGACCAGGGATTACTCATTTATTGTAGCCCCCATTTAGAATACGTCTAGGGACTCACTAAAGCAGATAAGAATGTGCAGCTCCGGATTCTAAAGACATCCCGCTGGCTTGGTGCCCTGATGTCTGTAAAAGCCCAGAGTTGAAAGGGCTCAGTGTCCCCAGGGTGTTAGTTTGGGAGTGGATCCTCAAGTTCCCCTATCCTAGTGTAAAGTCCTGGGAATTTAGCAAATGGTGGCTAGTCCAGACTTTGTGTCGCCAGGGAGAGGGGCTGGGTCTCATATGCTAAGGAGCAAAGGTGCTAAGTTTGCGCATGCTCTTAGCAGAATGAGAAGACCCCTCTGCCAGGTTTCCAACGTATTGGCAACTCCAGGATAGGTGGGAAAATATATTCCCACGGAGGGATTGGCTGCACTAGTTAGAGCTCAGGTTCACCCTCTGGTGATAAGTGAATGAATTAAGTGAATGAATTAAATTAAATTAAAATTAAATGAAATAAACTTTATTAATACCAACATATAAAATAATGGGTGTTAAAACAACGTGCTGCAGGTAAGTAGATCCATAGTACTGACAGCTGTATAGGTTCAGGATCACAGATAATTGTGTGTGTTTGGTAATTCCAGATCACACACACCTGACGAGACAACACAGAAATCCAAGTGTGGACCTGTGTATTAAAAGGGATACTATAGGGTGTGTTCAGGTAGATGTTCAAACTACTGGTCACATTAGGGCAGAATCTGCATACACCAAGGTGAAGTAGGGTAGAGTGACCAGTAATAACTGATAAATATATAAACAAATAAACTATATATGCCAGTGAACTATAAAGTATGTTGATTGCTCCTCTGTATGATAATAGTGTGCCTTGCACGGTGCCGAAGTGACCTCAGGTAACCTATTGAGCTAGTGGTATGGTGTTTTATATACACATATATAGCATAAGTCAAAGGTCTGATACTGCGTTGCAGAGATGGTAATAAACACCTAACCCAGAGGGCACTGACACCTAAGTGTATACAATAAACACGATATGTTTCAGAGGAGCAAATTGTACTGCATAGTGCACAGAAACAGTGTAACCATCGGGCTGCCGTGAAATACTGTACAACCATGTGCACTGGCGCAGCCCCCAGGAACTGTGCTAAATACTACTGTTAGTACAGAACACTATCCCTATAGATATCCTCATTCAAAGGCTTCTAGTGTCCATTGGGGCACTTGTAGCCTGTATACTGTAGCACAGGCAGACTGCCGCATACACTCGTGGTCTCTGATATCAATGCGGGTGCAATCCCTGGTCTGCGCGTGCACGTGGGAGTAGTATTTAGCACAGTTCCTGGGGGCTGCGCCAGTGCACATGGTTGTATTTCACGGCAGCCCTATGGTTACACTGTTTCTGTGCACTATGCAGTACAATTTGCTCCTCTGAAACATATCGTGTTTATTGTATACACTTAGGTGTCAGTGCCCTCTGGGTTAGGTGTTTATTACCATCTCTGCAATGCAGTATCAGACCTTTGACTTATGCTATATATGTGTATATAAAACACCATACCACTAGCTCAATAGGTTACCTGAGGTCACTTCGGCACCGTGCAAGGCACACTATTATCATACAGAGGAGCAATCAACGTACTTTATAGTTCACTGGCATATATAGTTTATTTGTTTATATATCTATCAGTTATTACTGGTCACTCTACCCTACTTCACCTTGGTGTATGCAGATTCTGCCCTAATGTGACCAGTAGTTTGAACATCTATCTGAACACACCCTATAGTATCCCTTTTAATACACAGGTCCACACTTGGATTTCTGTGTTGTCTCGTCAGGTGTGTGTGATCTGGAATTACCAAACACACACAATTATCTGTGATCCTGAACCTATACGGCTGTCAGTACTATGGATCTACTTACCAGCAGCACGTTGTTTTAACACCCATTATTTTATATGTTGGTATTAATAAAGTTTATGTTTTAATTCATTCACTTATCACCAGAGGGTGAACCTAAGTGTTAATTTGGGTTCTCTCTCTCTATCCTCTAGTATTGAATATATACCCAGAGCACCGTTCACAGATTTACTTCATTGTGGCCGCAGCAGGGGCTCCCATATTACCCTCTGCACTAGTTAGAGATAGAGATTTAAACTCTATAAGAATTCATGCAGCCCATCGGGAATCAAATTCACAGTTCCAGCTAAGAAACATCTAAGATTTCAAAAGATACAAGATTCCAACTGCCATTACAGCGTTGACCGAACGAAAGCAGCAGCTCTGTCGGAGTACACAGCAGTTGCAGGTAGCGCTGCTGACCGTGGACCGTTTCAAGCCATTTTGCAAGCATCTCCCGCTCCTGGGAAATTGCTCCTAGAGACTCTGGTTTTCAAGATTTCGTTATGGGAACATTTTATTTTGTGCGGCCCCATCCCAATAAGTGTATTTTGAGTGTAATTGTGTAACATTGTGTGTACAGTATGTCCATTCGTGAAATAAATTACAATTTAGTTTACCTCCTTGCTTTGCTCAATCATATGATCCTGGGTATAAATGTGTTAAAAGTGCTGGTTTCCCATGACTGTATCCAATTTCTTGAAAACACAAGAATACAACGTCAACTGGCCTACTGAGATTACATTATAGCGGACATAGATCTTCTTTGATTGCTGGGGTCAGTTGGTTTAAATTTTTGGTACCCCTAAATAATTTAGACAACATTAATGATAACAAGTTTCATAATAGTACGCCTACACACCCTCATGTATGTTTTTTGCTGGTGACAAATGTATTTTTGCAACACACACAAGAGGTCAGTGAATGTTATGAAGACCTCCAATGAGTAAGTATAAAACACCTGACTTTATGCCAGTGAAAGGAAGCACTGTGTGCAACATTTTACGTGCCTACTGTATATGAAAGTGTGGTCATTACAGAATGTGCATGGTGATATAAATTGATTTCGAGCTCACCTTCAGCAGTTGTGACTGATGTGCCTGTAGAAATAAAAAAGGAAAAGATTGTTATTTATCACGGTATATGATGAACAAAATATACAAGATGTATTTTGTTTTAAACATACATAACAATGTTTTAAACTTTCCTATAGATTATAGATAATATATATATTTATTATGAAAGTATATATAGAATATAAATATATATATACACATACACACAAACACACAAACATATACCTTACCATCAATACATACATACTCAGATCTGATGTACTGTATCTCCCAAAAATGTTTGGATGATAAAACTACACTGGGCCACACATGACCATATAGTTACTTAATAATTATTTATGAAGACACAGATACCTACAAGTGTACAGTCAGTGTAACTGCACATTGCTTTATATGCTATCAATTAGAGAAGTGTATCAGTTACATAACAAACCTGATTGTTAAAAAGTGAACCTAATGACCTGTGTTATTTAGAGAATATTTGATAACATCATAGAAACTACAGCGAAGCTTTTCTGTATGTATAAATGACTGCCTTTTAAGCACTGTATTTCATCATTAATTAGACATTGATTTAATTTTATAGTACTCTCCTTTTGCTGACTGTGAAAGAGTCGGGCTGATGTCCCTTTCCCCTCCAATCCCAAAAACGAATTGCTGGTCCATGATGCTGTACATCTTCTGTTCATAAGAATACAAATGTAGAGATGCCTCCTGTTCTACGTGCATGGTGACCAGCCTATGACATCTTTCTTTTAAGGCATAGTTTTATGTCTCCAAAACGTGTCTCAGGTGTTCGTCTTTGTTGGGCAGATGCACCGACAGATGTGCAAACCTGGGACCACAGATTGCTTTTTTTGACTGCTTTTAGTTTTTACTGTGTATTGTGACATAGTCCAAAGATGTTAGGCAGCTTTCTGCCCCATTTTAGGTCAGAAAGTGCAGGAATAGTTAAAAATGATCCGTTCCACAGCTTCCCATTAACTCAGGCAGCTGGATGAAAAATCCAGACCACAGATTACAATGGCTCTAGTTCTCCCTCACCTGCTCTTCTAATCACATGCACAGGTATTTAGAGCAGAGAGGTTTTGCATTTCACTCTCTCTCCTTAGAGCCTGGAGGCTGGGGGTATCGCTGCTCCCCTGTTTCCAGTTTCGGGGTGGACGGCCCCTCCAAGTATCACAGTACCAGAGGATTTGCCTGGACACTTGGGACCGAGTTCCCACCACGAACAGATAAGACAAAACAAATGGTTATTGCTGTTGCTAAAAGACTGTGCTGTATCTAGTGACCCTAAATGAGAGAGCATTGTTTTAAGCTGGGGAACCAGGTTAGTTGGCCAGCAGCTGTTAGAGAGACTGATTCTGATGTGTAGTTAGATCCCTGAAAGGGATAGGATTTTGTTTATATGATTTTGGTTTTATTTCTTAAAAATAACAGTGTGGGAAATACTGTAACACTGAAATGTGTGAACTGCTGAATGAAAGTATCTGAGTACCTCTAATCTACATTTGTTAAAGCTGCAGTACCTTACTTGGATGAAAATAAAGCAGGCAGAAGCCTGAGTTAAGCAGCATAATACTTTGCTGGATCCTGTTTTTTGTATAAATAACCCTAGAAGACTGTGTCGGGAAGAACCCAGACAGACGTCAGCGCTACAAAAGAGGGGCGTTTGTCACATATGGTGGAGAATGCGGGTCGACACTAAAATGTCTGTGGGTTTGCAAATAAATGCGGGGGTTTAAAATGGCCGCCCAGCTGAACTAAAGTACAGATGCTATGAGTGAAGTCTGTCCCACTGTGTATATCAGTTGTGCTTCTAGCATACACAGAAAATGTGCGAGGTGTGGATGCAATAGCACCCTGAACCCAAACAGAAAACCAAAATGTTTTGCTGAAGAAAAAAAAAATTGCATCTAGCAAGTGCTGTTTGTAAAGCTAATGCCTTTTGCTGAAGTGAGTGAATTTGCAGCTAGCAAGTGCTGTATGTAAGTTGCTGAAGTGAGTGAAATTGCAGCTAGCAAATTGTCCCTGCCGGGTTTCTAAAATGGCCGACGTGAAATGTTTGTTTTGTAATGCACGTAATCATGAAAAACAGTGTCCCTTCAGGCCATACGATGATGATGACGACGACTCGTATGTGGCCCCGGGAAGAGAGCCGTACCTACAGATGAATTTAGTATGCTGGGCCTGTCGTGAAGTAGGTCACATGGAAGATGTGTGCCCCAAAATCTTCAAAGACAAACAGCTGCAAAAGCAAGCAATGCCCTGTTAGTGCAAGCAAGATGTGGAAGCTGATACCAGTGAGTGTGTGCCCAGTACCACTGATATCTCTGGAGCTAATAAAGCAAAAAGAAAGAAGATGAAAAAGAAAACTGTTCCTCAAGTCACAGGCGAAGTGACCGAGCCACTTGAACCTGCGTTGTCAGGACATGCGTCAGAAAGGCACCGAGATGTGCTGCAGACCGGAGTGACCGGCAGAATTGTCACGGGAACAGTGGCAAAGGAAAAGGAGGAGAAAAGGGAAGCTGAATCCTTGAACCAGGATAAAGAGGCTTTGATGTCTGCACTCCAAGCTGCCCGCCATGATTATGAAGTCCTGCGGCAGGGATTGATGAAGGAGCGAGCAGTTACAGTTAAGTGGTCTCCAGAGATAGGCTTTTAAGTAATTGAAAACATCTCTCTGTGCCCAACCGGTTTTGGTAACCCCAGACTTTTCTAAAGAGTTCGTAGTACAGACAGATGCTTCTGATGTGGCCTTAGGGGTTGTCCTTTCTCAAGAATACCAGGGTGAGAAACACCCATTTACTTTTTGAGCAGAAGGTTAAACCCACAAGAAAAGAACTACTCCATAGTAGCAAAGGAATGTCTGGTAATAAAGTGGGCTTTAGAGGCCCTTCGTTATTACCTGTTAGGAAGAAAATTCAGGATCATTACAGACCATGCTCCTCTTACTTGGATGTCCCAGAATAAAAAGAAAAACTCAAGGGTGACAGGTGGTTCCTTAGTTTCCAGCCCTTTAATTTCACTGTGGAACAAAGGACGGTCTGAAACAGGGATATGCTGATGGACTGTCCAGGGTCCACTCCTTGATGTCCATGGTTGCTCACCCCAGTAGGAATGAGCTGGGGGGGAGGATATGTGAGAGGAAAGGTGGTAAAATTGTGGAGGGGAGGTATATACCTCTTGCTTTGGCCAACTATACTTCTCCCTACTAAGGGTTAAAAGTACAGGGGAGGTTCTGCAAGCACAGCCAGGTGCATATCACTGGCCCTTAATTAACAGAGTGTAAGAAAGGCGAGGCTGGATCAGTTCCCCCCACTCCCCTTATTCAAGCTAAGAGCTGGATGCTACAGACAGGCACTGGCCTGCAAAAGGTTTGATTTATGATATCTGGGTTTTATTGTTTGGTAAAAGCCACCCAAAGATAGGTACGGGGCAGACAGGGATAGTCAGGTCCGGTTCCGAGGTCGCGGCAGGCAAAGAGTAGTCTGGTTCAGTTGCAAGGTCAAGACAGGCAGCAGTCAAAACAAAGGCAAGGCAGAGCTCAGACAGGACAAGGTAACTAGTACTTTGCACGAGCACTGACAGGGAGCAACTGCCTGCTATTTAAAGGCCAGAGACTGCTTCTGGCAATGAGGGCCAGAGAGAGGCTGACTTCCCATCAGGAAGTGAGGAGCAGGAATTGCCAGGAAGCAAGATGGCCACGGTAGTTTCAGTGAGGATGAGAGGTCACATCCTGTCGGCAGCCATCTTAGGTATCCAGACAGATCCTTATAGTATCCTCCCCTTCAGGGTCAAACTCCAGGGTGACCAGATCCTGGTTTATCTGGACGATCACAGTGGGGGAGGTCGGGGTGTATCTGGACGAGTACTTGGGGAAGGTTGAGGTGTACTCTGGGGAACTGGGGCTGGCTGGGATGTATCTAGGGCAGGTCAGGGAATAACTGTGTGATCTTGGACTGTAACTTGGACTGGTGGTGCTCTGGATGGGGAGGGTCAGTGAGTAACAGGGACTTGTCAGGCTGCAACTGGGACTGGTGGGGTAGGTTGGGGAGTTCTTGGGCTAGTCAGGCTGTCAGTAGGACTGGTGGGGCTGTGACTGGGGGAGGTTGGGGAGTAACTGGGACTGGTTGGACTGTAACTGGGCCTGGTGGGGTTGGTCAGGGAACAACTGGCACTGGTCGTGCTGTAACTGGGACTGGTGGGGCTGTGGCTGGGGGATGTCAGGTGGGAGAAGTGGGCAACTTGACCTGGGATTTCTGGATGCGTTGGAGCATGGTAATTGCAGACATGATCTTAGATAGAGGAAAGATGGAACCTTATCCGTAGCGTCTATGTCGTCCGTGTACAACTGGCAGGATAGGGCATCAGCCTTCACCTTCTTGGCTCCTGGGCAATAGGAGAACCCAATAGGATGACAGGGTGGAAGGCATTTCCCATCACAGGCAGACCCCTACAATAGTATCTGTCCTGAGGTCCAGTCAATCCGGGGGGTTATGAATGTGTAGCCAAGGAAGCCCCAGAATGACATCAATGGTTGGGGAATGGATAACATCCCGCTGAAGAACCTTGTGGTGCAAACCACCGACCATGACTTTGAGCTGAGTCGTCTCTTGTGAAACGACCCCAGATCCCAACAGCAATAATCAATAGAGGAGATACCAAAGGGCATGTCCTTTCTCTGGAGAGGAATATTGACTCGCTGAGTGAAGGCTTTATCCACAAACATACTGGTGGCTCCGGAATCTACAAAGGCCTTTGTAGTAACCGAATGGTTCTGCCAAGATAAACAAATGGGGATCATCAGGCGACTGGAGATGGGGATATGGTGCTGCGTCTCTTGTTCAGTAAGACGCATATTGCCCAACTGCATGGGCTCTTCCGATTCTTTGAAGGCATCATTAGGAGGAACCTCAAGAGGTGGGACCAACGGAACAGACCAGACCCTGTGATAACGGCCCTGCTCCTGACTTCTCTCCCTCATCTGAAGATCAAAGGAAAAGCAAAAGGCGATCAGGCCTTCTAGATCAGTGGGAATGTCCCTGTAAGTTAATTCATCCTTCAGTCTCTCCTCAATGCCTTGACGGAAAGCAGACTTCAGAGCCCCCTCGTTCCAATCGGTCTCTGCTGCCAGAGTCCTAAACTCAATTGCATATTATCCCATGGTTCGGGAGCCTTGTTTAATCTGCAGAAGTGCAGATTCGGTAGAAGCCACATGACTGTGGGAAACGAAGATAGTCCGGAAGGTATGCATGAAGGCGCCGGAGTCATCCAACAGGGGGGAGCATTTTTCATAAAGGGTGGATGCCCAGGCTAACACTTCATCCGTGAGGAGGGAGAAGATGTACGCCACCCGAGAGCGGTTGGTAGAGAAGGATGATGGTTGTGTGTCAAACTGAACCTGGCACAGGTTCAGGAATCCTCTGCAAACCGAGGGAAGGCCTCCATGGTAACTGGGAGTACAAATATGGGTTTCCATTAAGACCACAGGTACTGGCACGACTTGACCATCAGAAGGCGAGGATGAAGACGGAGCTACCCTGGGAGGGTGACTGCACATGGTTTGTAGCGATGAGGAGATTGAGTTCAGTCTTTGATCAATCATAGCCAGGCGAGTGCTATGGGCTCCCAGCAGCTGGGCCGGATGGGTCACGGTGTTTGCTACCTCTGCAGGGTCTATTGCGAAGTTCATGCAACGTGTAACGTTACTGACTGCAAAACAGGATACGAACCAGCAGGGCACAGGTAGGGAGTAGACCTTGGCCTGGGATCTGAGGACTGAGAGGCAGGGGTAGTCAAGTCCAATTCCGGGGTTGAGGCAGGTGGGAGACAGGGATAGTCAGGTCTGGTTCCAAAGTCGAGGCAGGTGGCAGGCAAAAAGTAGTCAGGTTCAGTTCCAAGTTCAAGACAGGCAGCAGGCAAAAGAAAGGCAAGGCAGAGCTCAGACAGGACAAGGTAACCAGTACTTTGCACGAGCACTGACAGTGAGCACCTGCCTGCTATTTAAAGGCTAGGGGCAGCTGCTGGCCGGAAGTGAGGAGCAGGAATTGCCAG
Organism: Ascaphus truei; assembly: GCF_040206685.1. Classification (NCBI taxonomy): domain Eukaryota; kingdom Metazoa; phylum Chordata; class Amphibia; order Anura; family Ascaphidae; genus Ascaphus; species Ascaphus truei. The sequence goes on from NC_134484.1 coordinate 312,666,777, forward strand.
GAAGCAAGATGGCCACGGTAGCTTCAGTGAGGGTGAGAGGTCACTTCCTGTCGGCAGCCATCTTATGTATCAGGACAGATCCCTTATAAGAAGTAAGTAAGAATTGTAATCAGTTAGTGTTAGGACCTGCAATATTTGGTCATGCCTTGAAGTGGCTTGCAGGCTTAAAATGCTTTGGCCAAAGGGTTTAACTAAATTACCCTTTTTTCATGAGATATATAGGTATTTCACTGTATATTTTTGTCATATTGAATGAAGCTTTGGGCTTCTTTGTTTTTTGTTGTATACCAGTAGCACTCCAATTGACATTTATATCAAATATATAGTATGTGATCAATTTGGGGATTTCTTAGAGCGTGCTGGGTATCTGTGTGTTTATATACTGTACGTATATCTTAATCCCAGACACTATAAAGTAATATATTATATGTTCAGTTTTACAATGAGAATATTAACCTCTCATAAAAGACTATAATGTATTCAAACATACGACTTCTTTAACATTTATGATAGACAAAGGGATTAATTGGGCCTGCATAAAGATGCAGCGGCCATTATTTTAAGGAATACCTTGGTACATCCCGCATTGCGTTGCGTGGTGGACCCGAGATGGTCAGTTTCAGACTTATGGCCCACTGGAGTAACACAGCAGGGGTTCCTGCTGTGTAAATCCTACCAGGGTCTGCCTGCCTGCCTGTAATAGACGCACAATAAGAGGCTGAATCAGTCACTCTAACTTTGCGCCTCTCACAGGCGATCGCGGGTGTTTTATTAAAATTCTAACATTATAGTAATGTAGCAGGGGGTCTCTGGAGCTGAACAGCATTGATTTCAGGTCCGGGGACCCCCTACTTCCCGAGATACAGGCCCCATTATGGGGTGCCGGTATCCCTATGTTAAAATCCTGTGGGTTACGTGACCGTGGGATCTAAACAAAGCAGAGGGCACCCCATACCACAAAGTTAATTTCAGCCTCGGGGACCCCTTACTTCCCGAGTTACAAGCACCGGTATGGGGTGCCAGTATGGGGTGCCAGTATCTCCTCCATGTTAAAATCCATGTGGGATGTAAACAAAGCAGAGGGATACTGGCACCCCATACCGGGGCCTGTATCTCGGAAAGTAGGGGGTTCCCGAGGCTGAAATTAACTTTGTTCAGCTCAGGAGACCCCCTCCTCACACACACAATAAATAAAAATAAAAATCTAAGCAGCTTCATTACCTTATCGGCCATGCTATGCCCGCTAAGGCAATAAAGAGGTTAAGGCCAAGTAATGTAGCAGATTACATTACAATATGTACTGTACTACCCACCCTCTAATACACAACTCACCACCCCCTGTGTCCCCCCATAAAACCAGGATTTATTATTTTACACATAGGATTAATATCCCAGGCCGACGGGGGTCCCCGGTGGTCCCGATGAGGGTCTCCGGGTGGTCCCCGCAAAGCGCCGTGGGCCCGCATGTCACCGTGGGCCACAATGGGGTCCACGGGTTGTCTCGCAGGTGTCTGAGGGTCCATGGGTCATCCCCACAGGTTTCTGGGGCCCTCGGGTGATTCCCACGGGGCTCTGGGGCCCTCGGGTGGTCCCTGTGGGTCCGCGAGGCCCCCACAGCTGTGGGGCCCCCGGTTCTTCCCCGCAGGTGGTACCCGTGGGCGTCCGAGGGTCCTCAGGTGGTCTCCATAGGTCCCCATAGACCTAAGGTACCAACCCTGTATGTAAAAAAATAAAACATGTCCTGCACTTAAATAAATAATCACCCCCCCAACCAAACACATACAGTACAGTAATGGGCAAAATAACTATTATCCAGACATTAATTAATAAAACAACAATGAATTAATTGTACCAGTAACCAATCAAACCAATTCTTTAATTAAACCAGTAACCAACATAGACATTAATTATTAAAAAATATCGGCAACACAACCATTAAAAGCATTAGCCAACACAACACATCATTAATTAAAAAATGAAAATCAATCGCCAAAATATTTGACAATAAAGCAGCAAAATGACAAACAATTACATCCAAATAATAAACATACATAGAAAAAATCACCATCAATACAAAGCAAGTAATTAAAAACAAATGATTGGCCTAATAATCTATTAACCTGTAACCTAAAGTGTTACAGATTAATACATTATCAGTCAATGTGCATGTAAAAAATAAAAAAACACATCCAATCGATAAACCTGTAAAAAATTAAATTTCCATACATTCTATATTTTAGTTACCTTTAGAAGCGCTGGCCCCTCCGACTCCCGGGGAAACAGTAAGCTCACGTACCGCGAAGACCTCAAACACCATCCGATGCCACCTACCATGAAGATCCAGATGAGGTACACAAATTTTCTGTCTTCTATCTTTAATCAGCTTCTTCTATCTTCATCTGTCATTATTTCTTGATCTTCTTAATCTTCAATCTTCTTGTTGTAATCCAAAAAGCCCCATGGTAGATCAGGTATGCCATATCCCTAACACCTGGAAAACTGCCGAGTTGTCCCAATCTTCAAATGTGGGGACAAAAACACTGTCTCAAACTACAGGCCAATCTCCCTTCTCCCAATACTATCCAAAGTCATGGAAAAATGTGTCCACTCCCAATTAAGCGATTACTATACCAAGACAAATTTCCCTAGCCAATTCCAATCTGGCTTTTGCCCCAAACATGCTACCATAACTACCCTGCTAAAAGTTTGCAATGAAATCCAGTGTGGAATGGAACGGGGTCAAATCACTGGTGCAATATTCCTAGATTTTGCAAAGGCTTTTGATACTGTTGATCATGCTATCCTGCTTAACAAACTCCAGAGCTCTGGAATAGGGCAGCATGGTTTCAGTCCTACCTATCAGTTAGATCCCAACATGTGCACAGAAGGTAACCGGGCGCTCTCTAAAGTAAAGTGATCACCTCTATTAGAGTGGATGAAAATATTACCAATCAAGGGAACCCTTGTCTCTCCTTCTTTTTTATAATACACACCAAGGGATCCCCCGTCTGCTGCTCAAACACTTCCTGGGAGATATCCTTAATCTCCCACAAAAAAACAAAAAATAGAGAAACAAGGGGAGCGCAGATCAGCGAAGAACAACAATAAACCAATATGAACAATATACTCTATGTAGATAAATTATTGAAAGCAGGTGAAGTGGGATAGATAAATATCTCTAAGTACTCACACGGGCCTGTGTGAGCAAATGCCTCTCGGGGCTAAACTCTGCAGAAGGTAATTTCTTAAAGTCACACGTCTTCTTCTTGACTGCTGGTGAGTGCAACGATCCTCAGAATTTCTGATTACCCCCAAGGTGAAAAAGGGAATCAAAGATAGGAGTAAGTCTATATACTAATAACAACTGATGGGAGGGTATAGAATAATCTCCCAAGGGACAATGAATGGGTAGGATATAGCAAAACAAATACTCACACGGGCCTGTGTGAGTTAAAACCCATCGGGGTTTGACTCTGGAAGAGTAGGTCTGCTCTTCTTTGTGCAAGCGACAGCCACTGTATAGGTGGCCCCAATCCCTCCAAAAGATCCCACAAAATGGATGGACACTCCGAATGGAATTAATGGTAGTTTAATAATAAAAAAGGTCTAAAAACACATACAGTAAAGTCTGCAGCTCGTCGGAGTGTTGGAACGCAAGATGGCATCTGGAATGCCACCCCCTACTTCCTGGCTACGGAAGCCTCCAGTGGACAAAAATCGAACAACGCGTTTCGCTTAACCATAGAGGAAGCTTACTATTAAGCAAAATGCGTTGCTCGATTTTTGTCCACTGGAGGCTTCCATTGCCAGGAAGTAGGGGGTTGCGTTCCAGACGCCATCTTGCATTCCAACGCTCTGACGAGCTGCAGATGCCGGAGTGAAGGAGTTGCAACTAAGGAGAACACCCACACTGACTGTCTGCGCCAGCCGACTTTACTGTATGTGTTTTTAGACCTTTTTTTATTATTAAACTGCCATTTATTCCATTCGGAGTGTCCATCCATTTTGGTGGGATCTTTTGGAGGGATTGGGGACACCTATACAGTGGCTGTCGCTTGCACAAAGAAGAGCAGACCTACTCTTCCAGAGTCAAACCACTATGGGTTTTAACTCACACAGGCCCATGTGAGTATTTGTTTTGCTATATCCTACCCATTCATTGTCCCTTGGGAGATTATTCTATACCCTCCATACAGTTGTTATTAGTATGTAGACTAACTCCTATCTTTGATTCCCTTTTTCACCTTGGGGGTAATCAGAAATTCTGAGGATCGTTGCACTCACCAGCAGTCAAGAAGAAGACGTGTGACTTTAAGAAATTACCTTCTGCAGAGTTTAGCCCCGAGAGGCATTTGCTCACACAGACCCGTGTGAGTACTTGGAGATATTTATCTATCCCACTTCACCAGCTTTCAATAATTTATCTATATAGAGTGTATTGTTCATATTGGTTTATTGTTTTTTTTCGCTGATCTGCGCTCCCCTTGTTTCTCTATTTTTAGATCCCAACATGTGTCTATCTCAGGCTCTAACTGCAACGCCTTGGATATCACCTGTGGCATCCCACAAGGCTCTGTTCTGGGGCCCCTACTCTTCTCAGTGTTCATCAATGATCTTCCCACAGCTTGCAAGGAAGCTTCAATACACATGTATGCAGATGACACAATCCTATATGCGCATAGCCATAGCCTCTCTGACCTTGAACACATACTTCAGTCTGACTTTTTGAGACTCGAAAACTGGATTTCCCAAAACAAACTGTTTTTAAACACTGACAAGACTGTAACAATGGTATTTGGGACTAAGACTAAATTTTATAAGCTTCCAGTGACTGAGCTCCAGATCAGAACCATCGCTAACACCACCCTTACTCCTGTTACTAGTTTTAAATACCTGGGCATATGGTTTGACTCCCACTTAACATTCGTAATGCATATTGATACCCTGACATCCAAAACCTATGCCAAACTAGGTGTACTTTACAGGAACAAATCCTCCCTAAGCCTGCTGGTCAGAAAGCGTATCACACAGCAGATGCTAATGCCAATTATCGACCATGGAGACATAGTATATAGCTCGGCACCCCAAATCCACCTTTGCAAACTTTACACCCTCTACAATTCAATTTGTCATTTCGTTCTCCAATGCAACTACAACACAAAATGAAATGCTCACAGAACTAGATTGGTCATCACTTGAGTCTAGGCGCAAAGTTCACCTTTCCTATCTTGCCTTCAAATACTTTCTGGGCAAGCTACCCATCTATCTGAACAAGCTCCTCGCCCCTACCACATGCAGCACTTATCATCTGAGATCAGACTCCAAAAGACTGGTCATGGTCTTAAAGCTCAACAAAGTATCCGGTCGCTCCTCCTTCTCTTACCGTGCACCCCAAAACTGTAACATCCTACCGGAGACTCTCACATCCACCACCAGTTTAAGTTCTTTCAAACCTAAGGCTTTCTCACATTTTAATCTGGTCTGTAACTGTTACATACACCTATAATATACATCTCCTCTAGCTGTGCATGCAATGTATTGTATATAATGTATACCTTGTTCATTTATGTAACTGTATTTGTAACCATGTATTATTTGTCATTAACTATGTCCAGGACATACATGAAAATGAGAGGTAACTCTCAAAGTATTACTTCCTGGTAAAACATTTTATAAATAAATAAATCCCAACCGATGTTGTCTCGTCGTCTTCTTGGGCTCAAATGAGGCGTCACTGCCTTAAATAGGGCTTGTGACATCACATTTGGGCGGGAACTGGTTTAATAGCCATCTGATTGGCTGTTAAAACCATGTGCCGACTTAAAAAATGTTAATGCCGTAAATTAAAGGGAATGATGCCAGCCAATCAGAATGGCTGTGCTTCATTTCCCTTTAACATGACGTCACTAAGCCGGCATCACATGGTATCTCAGCCAATCAGATTGTGGGAACCAATTCCCCAATCTGATTTGTTGTTGTACTTGACCTAAAATGACTCGTCACATGGTGTACAACAACCAATCTGGTGCCTGCCTGGTCACATGATCTTCCACATAAAACTTTACATCTTGGGTAATCTTCTGCAGCCTTAACAGTGGTATAAAGAACCCTGAGCCAAATCTTCAGTGATTACAGGAGAACTGATCAATCTGCAATTTAGCTAATCACTTGCAGTGTGCAGATTGTATTGATGCACATATTGAATGGAAAAAAAATGATTAAAACGGCAGCTTGAACTGGAGCTTTAACTCTATTCAGATTGTATGGCCCTCCAGTAAAGCCCAAAATAAGATGGCCGACCAAGTACTAGAGGAAGTGCTTGACCCAAACCTTATGTAATAATTTAGTTGAGTGCCTGTGCAAGATATTACTTGGCCTCAGGAATACACTACCGACACACTTTATTAAAGTGTGGCCGGTACCGCAAGCCGGGATATTTCCCGGCTTGCTTGTGGCTGCCCCTCGGCGTGCCGCGCGTCATAGACGCGCGGTCACGCGTCTTCGGGAGCCTGCGCCCCCTGCACGCGCGTCCAGGGCTCCCCGAGGGAGCCCTGGTGTCCCGCGATCTGCGGGACGGCGGCAGGGGGTTCCGGGGGACCCGGCGGACCCGGTAGCGGTAGGGAGAGCGCCCCGATCGGAGGGCGCTCTTCCGCTGCTTCGGCGCGCGCCCGTCACACTCGGGCGCGCGCCAGGCTACTGCTGCGGCCAAGAACGGGCAAATGCTCGAATAAACTTGGCCGCAGCAGTATGGTGGAACATGTTTTACAGTACATCCCAATCCCTTCCCCACTTTTATTAACCCGTAGGCGGACGCTCACAGAGGTATGCAAGGGAATCTGGTTATAATGAAATTAAATAAGGCTTTTATTGCGCCTGTTTCCTTAACATCAGGAAACCATCCAAACAAGGGGTAAACAAAGCTTCTATTCACTTGGGATATTTCTAGTGAAATACTATGCAATCCACCACTCCCTTTAGATAAGCATTTCTCCCAGCCCCAAACATATAGCATGAAATGAACAGATATAAAAAAGTCTTATAAATGAAAGTCTTATCTGTTCCTTGGGGTTTGGAGGGAAAATCTTCTCTGTTCCTGGTTGCTACATTTTCTTCAGGATTTGTCAGCATTCAGGTGTAGAAGTTTCCTCTGTGTCTTGCAAGCAGTCTCTTCTGGTACAGTAGACTCAAGACATCTGTCCCCATGTCAGTCTTACAAGTCGTGAGAGTAAGGGACAATCTCTGCTTTGTCTCCAAGTTCAGCTCACGTATGAGCTAAGGAGTCTCACTTCCTGTCTCAAAAGACAGGCTTTTCTAAGCAATCTAATCAGGCAGGTGGTGTTTGTTAATTGACTACCAGCAGTTAACCACCACACTGCTGGATAAGAGGCACATTATCTGAACAGGGATAACTCCCCTGTTACAGTCCCACAATAAGAAGTATAGTAATACAAAGTTTTAGATAAAATGTATCGTCAAGTTTTTATTGTGTTACAACTGTAAATAAACTAATATTGAAGTGAACAATACTGATATATTCATTACAGGAGTATGAGAATAAATAGCACTGCAGGAGACCAATGCTTATGTAAACTACAGTCATGTGCAGACAAAGCAAAGGGGAGAAAATGCTTGATTGAAGTAGGATGGGTAAATGTGTCCTGCTGCAGTACACTTTTTAATGGCCTGGTAAAACCGAAGGCAGCATTGACATACAGAGAAATTCAAAAGGTTAGACTAAATAAAAGACACTAAACAACGTGTAAGGTAGATTAGTATAAAGTACACTACTTTTCTTTTATTTTAAACAAAGATTTTCTTAACAATAATAAAAAGATTGCCTTGCACATGCATATATATTACAACATAGGGAATACACTTCTGGCAGGGTAAAAGGGGCTACATTCATGAGCCAGGCTGATGGCATCAAAGGGGTTAAAATGTAGCTGCTTCCCCAAGCTCTATCACACCCCAGTTGAGTTGTTTGTCACTTCAGTTGTTTCCCAGCAACATGTAATTTGCCAAACCCCAGGCAGAACACCTCCTGCAAAACAAGACTTTCTGGTACACCTTGGCCAAATGTCCAAGTATTATATAAAGATGTAGCAGATTATTACTACCACTGGCACATTTCAGCGGGACACACCCATGCCAGCGAGAGCAGACACCATTTTATTTGATCAGGTGCGCTCGAAAAAGGGGCATGTCTAATGCATTATATCCCCCCTACTGGAGTGCACCATTTTGGTTCCAATCTCTCTAAAACCACAGCCAAAGAAGTCAGTTTTCAAGGCAACATATCCTTTACAATGTTGCATTTTTTTTTAACATAATAGGGGAGGGGTTGTGGTAAAATAAATGTGATAAGCAGTATTAACCCTATTATAAAATATACATATATTAAGCGTGTATACATGTTGCATGCCTATTCAGTTTGTCAATAGAAGAGGTTGATTGGGTGAAAAACTCTATAAAGAGTTGCCTCAATGGTGGGGTTAAAGGTGCAATAAAATAGATAAGAAGATTACATTAAAATAACAACGGCATGTCAAAAGATGTCTGGAGCACATTGTAAAGAGTGGGGGTAGGTAGATAAACAGACCATCAATCACTGTTAAACATCTTTTTTGTTGGTCTGGCTACTAACTGTTAGAAATTGGACCACTTTAAAGATGTAATATTATTTGAATCAAAACAAAAGATAGGCGTAAGACATAGCATAAAATCCTTTATAATATGTAAAATGGAGAACAACAATAAAGATTGCATTCACAAACATTTATGGAGTTCCTAACTCTCATTAAGAGAGGCTCCCCTTCCTCCTTTCACCTCCTCTAGATCTTCGATCACTCGACATGTTCTAAAAGACCATTTGGTCTTCGTCTCCTCTTGCTTTGACTCCCTGTGCCTCGGATGTAATGTTGCCAGGATAGCGACCTCAGAGAGCTCACTGCAAGAGCCCACACTCAGGTGAGTCTGTGGAGCGGCATCTATTGAAATCGCGGGACCCTGATGTAGTTATGTGAACCCGTAAGTGGTTTAGTGGGAAGATAGGGTGCAGAGTACATGCTCTCTCCTATAGCTGACAGAGTTCCGAAAATCCTACGTGTTTTGCCACTGATATTGTCATCATCAAGGGTTACATAGTAACAGGCCAAAGGCATACTCTTCCTGTATACCTGTAGCAGGGTACCCCCTGGCTACTATTCTATCCAATGGGCTGGCAGTAAACCCTGGTATTAACAGGCTTGCCAGTAGTTGGTATGGGGTTTTCCCCTTCACCTTTGGTACTGCACTTGAGTGACAGCAGAGGGTGGCACATCCTGTTGTAGCTGGGACAACGGTGTGCCCACCTTCTAGCTATACTTAAGGGCTTGACCGCCCAAAAGTTAGGTTGTTCCTTCCCTCTGAGGAAGGCAGGTCACACGACTGGGAGCCTGAGATTGGGGTCTTCCCATGTGCTCTTCCCTATGGGGAGGAGAAAGTGTGGACCAATACCTCTGGCAAGGATGAAACGCGTCAGAGGTCATCTAGTTGCATGATGTTTGTCCATCTACTTCAATAAATAGCCGTTTTTTCATTAGAGCTGCGTGTTGGTTTTACCTGGTTACCTCAGTGCATCGCTCTTTTTGTTTGCTGTTCCGGATACTTCAGCTGGTTGCACGTGGATTTCACACACAGTCGTAGGCACCTATTCCGGTTCATCATCTCCTCTACAGTGGGACACACCGGACACAGCGTGACAGCAGGGACTTTATTGGCAGAGTGGGTTGAGGGTGTCATAGCATCAGCCAGACTGTTCCCATTCAGGATGGTCGGCGATTCTTAAGGGCACCCGTTATTACCCCTCCCCCCCCATCTGCTTTATTTGTCCGCTGGATCTTCTATTATGTTATTTCATCAAGTGACTTACCTGTGTGTCTCTGATTACTAATGGACATATTATCCACGCTCTAGCCCTTGAGCACTGGCGGCAGCTTACCCCTGCATTGTTTCCCCTGTTTGCAATATACCTCCGGCCTGGTGTGTGATCTAACTGCGGGTAGAGGTAATTAGTTCTACCGTGGGAGATCATCTCCATTTCACTGGAGCCTACAGCAAATGGAGGCGCTGCACTGATAAGTATTATGTGGGGTATGAACCCCAGAAGCCTGTTCCTGTGCCCCCAAGTCATCACGGACGACTCAGCCCTCCTGTTGCCAGCAGGTATATGCACCATACACCCTGTAATGTCCCCTATCTGCGATTGGGGAGTGGGGGGGGGGGGAGGAAACACTGTTACATACCTGTTCCAAATTTGTTAATTCAAATTGCTAGCGACACCAATTAGGATACTAATGAAATGTGATTGATGCCTGAGTCTGTGTGTAAGTGATTTCTGGTGATGCATTATATACTTCAAACCAAGAAGGAAGAGAAAAATGATTTACATCAAAGATGCCCTGTGCTTTAAAAAAACACCCTGATTGATGCAATGCATTTAAATTTTTAAAAGTCTTTATTGGTTCTTTTCTTTAAAAAAAAAAAACAAAAAAAAAGAAATGTGTGTGTGAAATATTAAATAAGGATTATTATATGCAAGGGCTTTTATAAATGTCACTATTCTAAAAAATAATACTCTATATCTATGCTTACATGCACTTATATAAAAAGAAACAAATATTCTACAAATATTAAAATGAGCAATGGAAGTAAGTATTCCTAAAGTGTATAAGTACATGTGAAGAAATAATGTACAGTAAATGGCATAAGACGTTAAGAAGTTGATAAATTGTTTTATGGGGAAAGTTTTTCCCATAACTTTTGATTGTTTGATTACTTTTATTAACTATGTTGGAATATGTCATGCATCTATTGTTCCCAAATTTAAAGCCACCCTCCGGTTTTTCTGGTAACCAGAGAGGTTCTTAGAGCATAGAAGAAATATCACGAAAGGGTTTTTTGGACATAGTGTATCTAGTTATTTTTTAAAATACACAACAATAACCCACAAGAGATTTCTGTTATATGTATAGAACATATAATATTAGGTTCACTAAGAGTTGATAGGTACAGTATACACAATTACGGAAACAAGAGAAATATCTGATTTTTTAATTACAAACACTCCACCCAGGAGGACTTAATGAAGATTTGGACATAATGGCCTTCCAATGAGTTTATGTTTTAGACATATATTTATTATATATTATTTTAAAATATTTTTTAGTCATATATATATATAGTATATATATATATATATATATATATATATATATATATATATATATATATATATATATATATATATATAATATATATATATATATATAGTATATATATATATATATATATATATATATATATATATATATATATATATATATATATATATATATATATATATATATATATATAGTATATAATTCCAATTAAGCTAAAATTAAGACATTTTTTTTTATATTTTTTAGTCTTAATTTTAGCTTAATTGGAATTATATACTATATATATATATATATATATATATATATATATATATATATATACTATATACTATATATATATATATATATATATATATATATATATACTATATATATATATAGTATATATATATATATATATATATATAGTATATATATATATATATATATATATATATATATATATATATATATACTATATATATATATATATATATATATATATATATATATATATATATATATATATATATATATATATATATATATATATAATTCCAATTAAGCTAAAATTAAGACAATTTTTTTTTTAAGTAAATAAATATATATATATATATATATATATATATATATTTTTTTTTTTTTTAAATTTTTTTTTTAAATTACGTATGGGTAGATATCTTATTACCATGAACACTGATAATCCATGAATAAATAAACAGAAATAAAAAAATGTTGTTTTCTAGCAGGGTGTATTGTATACAAAAAAGGAAATAATATTTAATTACTTTAATCTCTTTTATTGTTTCACATGTATTATGTACTTTCTAAATAATTACTTCCATTGCTCATTTTAATTTTTAGAACATTAAAAAAAAAAAAAAAGTTCATGTAAGCATAGAGATGATAATATTTTACAATAGTGAAATATACAGATGCCCTGTGCATATAATTATCTTTATTTAATATTTGACATACATTTTTTTTTAAAAGAAAAGAACAATTAAATTGTTTAATTTTGAATGTGTTCAGTCAATCAGGGTGTTTTTTTAAGCACAGGGCATCTTTTGTGTAAGGCTTTTTTTCTTCCTTCTTGTTGTGAAATATATTATGCATCACCAGAAATCACTTGCACACACACTCAGGCATCAAGACTCAGGCATCAATCCCTTTTTATTAGTATCCAAATTGCAACTTGCATTAACATCAATTTGGAACAGGTATATAAAGCATACGTTTGGCCTGTCAACATGTATCCCTTGATTAAGCCACAACCAGTAGCAAAACATGTAGGATCATGGGAACTCTGCCGGATGTAGGAGAGATCTACCTCCTACAGTATCTTCCTCCTAGACCACGTCCTGGTTCAAATAACTACATCCGGATCCATAACTACATCCGGATCTCCTTGATCATGTTGGTCACTGTTCCACAGACTCACATGAGTGCGCCCCTTAACAATGAGTGTAATCTTTATAGTTGTTCTACATTCTACATATAATACAGAATTGTATGCTATATCTTGTTCTTATCATTTGTTTTTCAGTTGGTACTATTAACCTTATTTGCATATACTGTTATAAGATGGGGTTTTATTTTGCTTTTATTTTTTATTTCAAATGGCCAAAAATATGCAAAAATAAAGTTATAGTATAGAATAAATCATGTACAGTATACTGTACTGTACACAGAAAGACAGAATATTACTAAGCTGACATTCCTCTGAACTGTACATATACTGGGTCTAGCATACTCCATAATATGACAGTATGGGAAACCTAACGTGTATTAAGTAGGCATTGCAAATAAATAATGTTTTGTGATTATATACTGTGTTAACGCAATAAAGAACTGTGAAAACGCATTTTTTGTCACGTTAACATTGACTAAACCTGTAATATTCAGGCTCTTGTAATCAGTTTCAGAGCTAGAAGAAAATTAATCTTATTGTTCCCTCTATAAATACTTTCTTTATTTTCACACTTTCTCATATTTACTCTCAAGCAATTAATCGTTTCCTACAAAGTCTGTCACTCACAGTGCCCTATTTAGTTGTAGTCAGCATTGACTCTATGCTAAAGAATAGGGACTGAACTGCAGATAAACTGTATTTCCCATAGTGTTATACCTTCTGTCAACTATGGATCCTATGATTTTACAGTGCCAGAAGCCAATTGGTAACTACAGTATGAACTATAATATAAACTAAGGTGAGGTAATGCTTTGGACCACAGCCTGTTGTCCGGAAATAAACATTCATGGGTTGTGCGTTTCATGACTCATCCACTGTTTTGCCATTAAATCACAAAAACCATCTACTGTATATTTTTTTTCACTCTGATTATGTATTGTGATCACTGGAGTTTACAGATATTCTTTAGATTTGTGTTTTATTAAGGATAATATTGAAAGTCACTTTGCACATCAAAAGGGACCCTGCACCATCAGACTTAATACATTCTTATTGCATGTGATCAGACTTCTTTTTCCCCTGAAGATATTTAAGGCTAGCCTAGAGAAAGAAAATTACATCTTAATTATAGGAAGAACATACTTTATACATGCTCTTCCTTAAATATATATATAGAGCCCTGTTTCCCCTAGAATCTGGGAAGACTACTAATGCTGTATAACCTGTTGTCTCGCAGGTCCCGAGCCTCTGCCACGGAGAGCCTGGGGCGATATATATGTATTGTTTCTTACCAGATGCAGCGCTTCCACCTGCGACGGCTCCCAGTAGAGCAGGAGTTGTTCCTCGTAGGACACCAATATAATGATATACACGCAGTACATAAAATAACAGATATCTTTACTAATAGTAATCATAGACTCATATTCATAACATTCACATACTCGTCCCAATAGAGACACAACTAGCCAAAGCGTCTCGCAGGACGTGACCCTCCACCGTGTTCCACACACCGTATCCAATGTCCCACACCCAAACCCCCAAGCGTGTGGTAACCGTGGGGCCACTAGAGTGATAGTGTTATATAGTAGTTGGTGCACTTTGGTGTAAAGTTACCTGCCGAGCGCTCATGCACTCGGACCAGCAGACTAATCTTTGCAAAGGATCTGCAGATGCAATGCTTTCCACGATTCTCCTCCGGGGCGATCCCACCCGGGTAGATATAAATGTCTCTGAGGATGTTTGGTCCCAAACCTCTTATAAAGAACTGCAGCAACCACTGTGTCCCTGACTTTGCACACTGCTGTGGCAGGTTCCTATTCTAGGGCCTGTCCCTACAGCGACCACAAGCTGCCTGTGACTCAGGGGCCTATCTTGGGCCTAGGGGGGTTTCTGGCCTAGTGTAGAGGCTACTTGCCTCTCTACACATATAGCTCCTACTTCTTCCCTTTTCTGGTCTTGACTGGCCAACATGCTCCCCTGCGCTTTCTCCTTCCTGCAGAGCCCCTGTCACCCTATTTGCTACCTGGCATCTCATGGGACTTGTAGTCCCCTACTCTAGCCCTCCTCCCATTGGTCCGGGCTTTGCGCGCTACCGCAGCCACTCCCTGCGCATGCGCAAACTCTCTACAAGCGCCGTCGCCTCTGAGACTCAATGCGCACGCGCGAGTATCAAAATGGTGATGCCCTGAGCGCACGGGCCGCCGCAGAGCCTCCTTTGCGCTGGAGTGTTCCTTGCACACTCTGTTCCCTCCCTGACTCTCCCATCGCAGGGGAGGTGAGGGCAAACCTGGGGGACCTGGCTACATATATATATATATATATATATATATATAGGCAACAAAAGACAGCCTGCAACTGACCTGTATGAATAACACAAACCTAGATCAGTAAAACAATAAAACCTAAAATAATCGGGTACTGACGGTGCTGGGGTTGATAATGTATATTAACAAAGGAGAACGGAAAAATCCCACATAACGCACTCAGGTGTACAAAAAGTTTTACAAATTTATTAAAGAACATGTCACAAAAAATACAGAGTAAAACAGTCTCAAATCCCTCAGAAGTGAAAATACCCTGGCATGATGTAATGTAATACCTGCTATATATATATAGATTTACATATGATAAATGTAGCCTTCGGCGCAAGATAGAAAAAAACTGAAAATGAAAGAAACCTAATGAGGGAGGGACCGAACTGTAGAAACATGGTTAGTACAAAAGTTCTGATTAAAGTCCTGGAAGAAATGTCCAATGATATGTAACATCAAAGAATATAGCACTTGAAAAGTTACTATTCACTTAACAGTACACACGTAACAGTGTGTGATAAGGATGTGTAGGATAGTTCTCTTCTGAGTGTGCTGGTTGGGACTTAGCGTCTCAGAGTTGCAGCCTCTGTAGCCCCCAGAAACGTTAACTTTAGTACTCAATCATTCTACTCACAGATGATGGTACATGTGTGCCTCTCCACTGGGAAAACATGTATTCTTTACCACCAATTGCACTGTGCGTCTGGACTCCTCTTTGGGTCCTCAGACGGTTTTAGGGGCTTTAGGTGGACAGACAGGCATGCACACTTCTGTCGTGTTGCTCAGTCTCTGCATCTCTGTGTCCCCGCCTCTCAGTTAGATCAGCATTAGCCTCCAACCGTATAAACTCTACAAGTGCTGCACAGTCTCAGCGTCTCCGCACCACCTCTTCTCCATTCAGTCTGCAGTCACTTCCCACAGTAGGTCACGTTCACCTGTCTGCAGTGGATTATCTATGGGAGTGTATGCAAATTGTATACAGGATGGGATTGGCAAGTAAAAACGATTCACACTCAGGTTCCTTTTCAAAGATGTATAGCATAAAATAGCCTTTTCAGGTATACAGCAACATATAGGTAGGCTCTCAAAACCCTACATGTTTGTCCTAGTGGACTTCATCATAAAGTTACAGCCCAACCATTAGGGATATCCCCTAGATACTTGTGTATCTAATGCAGCCTCACAGTCCCTCAGTCATTGCGTAGTCATGCAAGTTAGAGCACAGTTAGTAATCTTCTCTGCAAACAATTAATCCAGTATTGTGATGAAAGGTAGTGAAATAGTCCACTATACACAAATGGTACTTCCAGGCAACTAAAGGAGTCCAGGGATTGTAACATAGTCAACCCCAGTTATCTATATGACCAGTCTATACTCTCAAGGGTAGTCTCTCACTAGGACATGGCTGAATGATATTTGAAAAATACAGCTTGCTTGATAACCATCCGTACTGGCTACAAAGGTCTACACTTAGTGGAAATGGTTGCTGCATTATTATCTACTCCTACATACAGCACTGACAACCTCTGCCCACTTACTGTCATGAGTTCTTCATCCCTCATGGCCCCAGTCTCATTTTTGACATCTGCAGGCAGATAAGGGTGCCATGTCACCTGCTTGGCCTAAGAATTGCCTTCATCCTAAGAATAGAGAGGGGTACATGCACACAATAATATGGTGCTGGAGGGGGGTTCTTATCTGCCGTGCACTGGGTCTAGGGAGGTCCAGACATCCCAGGGTATATCAGTGAAGAGAAGGGAAGCAGGCACACGGTCTTATGCATAGAATTTAATGTGCCACAAAAAAATCCAACGTTTCGGCGGTATACAGCTGTCTTTATCAAGGAGAGGACTTGAATATATTCAACTCCAACCCATTTGGCGTTATATTCAACTCCAACCCATTTGGCGATATATTCAACTCCAACCCATTTGGCACGAACCTGGTGTCATGGAAAAGATATAGATGACATTCTTTTCATTTGGGAGGTTACCCAGGAGACTTTAGCAGACTTTATTGTATATTTGAACACCAATGACCTAAATCTCAAATGTATTCACAATTCTAGTAACAGTAGCATTGAATTTTTGGATTTGATTCTATATACGGAGCACAATAAGGTTAAAACTAAAACTTTTTTAAGCAGGTGGACTACAGTAATTATGTCCTTAGCAATAGCTGTCACCATCCGAACTGGACGTCCAATATACCTTATGGGCAATTCAGAAGGATAAGAAAAAACTGTTCAGATTTGGATACATATGAAGTGCAAGCATCTGTACTAGAACAAAGATTTAGGAATAGGAACTATCAAGCTCTAGAAATAGAAGTGGCGAAGAATAAAGCTAGAGATTTAGACAGAAGTTTAACTTTACTAACCACTCACAAAAAGCCATTGGACAACACTTTTATTCCATTTATTACCCAATTTAATTGGGATTATTCTAAATTTCAAAAGATCCTGAATAAATATTGGAATATTTTAAAAAACAACCAAAGGATTTTTTTACCAGACAGGGCACAGGTTGTATTTACCAAGGCTAAAAACCTCAAAGACAAACTAGCGCCCAGTCTTTTACCCACCATTACATCAAATTCCACTTGGAAAGGTGAAAAACCAAAGGGATTTTTTAAATGTCCAGATTGTAAGGCTTGTAAATATGGAAAGAACAAATCAGACTGTTTTACATCTAATACGACAAAATAGACTTTCTAAATAAAAGATTTTAATAATTGTAGAAGTACAACAGTGATCTATCTATTAATCTGTCCTTGTGGACTACATTTTGTAGGACACACTATTAGACCTTTACGTGTAGAAATATTAGAGCACGTTACAAATATCACTTTAGGACTGGAAAGTCACAGTGTGTCATTGCACTTCAAAAAAGTGCATCAATCAAATCCATTGGGCATGACATATCAAGGCATTGATATAGTGAAAGCCAACTGGAGAGGAGGCAATCATATCCAGGATGTTTCCCAACAAGAAACATTCTGGATACATTAATTGCGCACCTTAAGACATTCAGGTTTAAACATTGATATACAGTAGATCTTAATTCCTTTTTGATCTAAATCATGTCTTCCTTACTGCCTTTTTATGTAGATACAGATTTTAATTTTAATTTCTTCCTTGATCTAAATCTGTGTCTCTTATATATTTTATATGACTAGGTTAATCCCTTTTTTATATATAGATATATATATTTTTATATATATATATATATTTTATACAGAGGCGGCACATTTTATTTGAGTGCGGCTAGCTCCGCAAGCCTGGGGATGCCCCGGCATGCTAGCCGCACTCCCTTGGCGTACCGCGCGTCATCGGGTGCCTGCGTCCCCTGCACGCGCGTCCAGGGCTCCCCGAGGGAGCCCTGGTGTCCCGCGATGTGGGGGACGGCGGCAGGGGGTTCCGGGGGACCCGGCGGACCCGGCAGCGGGAGGGAAAAAGCCCCGATCGGAGGGCGCTCCTCCGTGTCTTCTGCGCGCGCCCGGCACCCTCTGGCGCGCGCCAGGTTACTGCTGCGGCCGAGAACGGGCAAATGCTCGAATAAACTCGGCCGCAGCAGTATATTTTTATATATTATCCTGCTATTGTTAAAATTGTTTATGCATTCTTCCTAATCTATGTGTGTTCTCTCCATATATTTTGCATTATTTTACTATATTACATCTGTTGTTCATCTCTCTGTTATGTATTATGCTTTTGTATGTATGTAGTTAACTATTCAATGCTTTGCGCCGGTTCACCCCGCCCCCTTTCCCCATTTTGACCAATCCACATTCACACATCATTATCTCGGACTATATTATTGGACTATGCAGCAAGTTAGATTACTACACCCCTGAAGAAGATCGTATCACGATTGAAACGCGTAGGGTGGTCCCCCTTTTGACGTGGAGAACACAGAGTCATTTGTCCTGTCTGATGCGAGGCGCGAAGGCGAACGGACGCTGTTGCTGTCGGATCACGTAGATCGAAGAACTCCCCTCTGCCGTGACGACACCTGATGCGATCAGCTGTCCACTGCTCCGATGTGCTGGCTAGCTTGAGAGGCAGGAACACACAGACCCTGAAGCCACAAGCCACAAGCTACAGACACTGCTAGAGATCAGCTTGAGACTGCTGCAGGACCCAGAGTGGTCAAATTGCTCGTGTCCTTTTGGGAACATGTGAGTTGAATGGGCTCAATGTTCTTATACATGTTTAATTAAAATTGTATTACACTATATATATTTCTTTTATTTATATATGGTTGGGGAGAGTTCTTATCATCGCACTGCTCCAGATCAGCAATCTGGATACGCCTGAATTAATCTTCTACCACGTGAGTAGGCACTCATTAGTTTAAATTGCATTTATTCTTTTGTTTGCATTATTGCACTATTTTTTCTTTTTTTCATGTACCTGAGGGGAGTCTTTTGCGCTTGGGAGTGTTCTTCTTACCTTGTCCAAGGGTGTTGGGAAACACCCTCATACCAGCTGCATGTCCCTAGTGGTGGTATATTTTTTTTTTATTTGTATTTGACACTTTAATTATATCTCACACACTTTTGGTGATTTGGGTTTGCACTTATCCTTTGTGTTACACACTACTCGTGCATGAACTTGGTGGGTGAAATAGGAGCGTATCTCTTGGTCCTGCTGTCAAAAACCTGTCCTGATGTTATCTCAGCAGTGCCTCAATTTTGAACTGAGGTAGAACAGAAGGCCTGAGATCTCCGCAGTGGTATAGGGAGACATGAGGACAGGCTATCATGGATGGTTCATTGGTCAGTGCAGGGCCTCCAGCCCAGGAGGATCCTTGTGCGGTCAGGATGGACCTCAGGGGCAACTCTTCTTAGCGGCTCAAACAGCAGACATCATACAGAGATGATATACAGTAACTGGCTTTTATTGGTTCAGTACAGCATTCAGGCATTCTTCCCTGAAGGCAGTACCCCAGGCTTGAGACCTGAATCCCACCTCCTCAGCATACCTTACCACCTACTGCACCGACACACTTTATTCGAGCAAATACCCAGTATGTACCTGGCAGATACCTGGAATGCGCCGCTCCTCACCTCTGACAAGCCCCGTTGCATTTGCCTTCCCAGCCTGGGTTCATGCCTGGCTGACGGGCGGCTGATCTATTAAATGATAATGATTAGGATTTAATAGGCTGCAATGCTTCGCGTGTCTACCAGATGGCATAAATTCATGAATTGTAATGCAGTATATATATATATATACTGTGCAGTATTGCAGCCAGCGGGAATAAAATGCTTCAATCCCTGCCTGGAAAATACCTCAATGCACTCGGGCAGAAAACAGTCACAAACCTCAATACACCCGGGTATACCCGAATTCGTGGGACTAGCCGAGCTCGAATAAAGTGTGTCGCCAGTGTAACAGGGCAAGGCCTCAGCCCACTTCTAGCCATGAGAGGCTCACTGCTGCGTCTTCATAGCAAGGAGGGCAACACCGAACTGAACTACCAGAAACACTCACTCTTACTCTAGAGGGAAAGCCGGCCTCCTATACTCATAGGCCCCACTTGTCATACCAGGCTACTCCTGAACTTTATTAACAGACACACATAACAGCATAACCAGGCCCTGCAGGAATTGTTACCAATACTGCCCACTGTTTGCTGGGACTTACAGTGCTCGAAGGGCCAGAGAATTAGTAGCCCAAGGAGGCTTGGCTACATCAGTAAAAAAGAAAATTATTAAAGTGTATGCTGACATGCATGCATAGCCAACTGTTCAACCAGTCGTGACATGCATACATACGGTCCTAGGTGTAACACTTACAGTATGTGCAGCCCGTAAAAAGGCAAAGTATGTACACATCTCACTGGAATGCACAGACAGCACATGCATTTCACATAAAAACAAGTGGTTTTTAAAAGAACGCATTGTAGTGAACTTTATAGTTTAATTAAGTTCTTACTGTGTAACAGATTTTTAGTCTCCCTTATTAAAACTTGTATGATCTTAGAGTGAACCCTATGGCAGCCATATTAAATTACAAATATTTGTTTGTAAAACCATATTAATATTAACATATTTTTATTTGTACAGTTAAGTTTTTGTGCCATTCAATAGCCTCTGCACAGCCAGAATTTTGGTGACAAAATTAACTTGACAAATCTCAAAATAATGTCCATTTCTAAATATTGTTTATGTAATTTAAATGGTAACCCCCCAAAAATATGTTTTTATTACTCCTCAGTGAGAAAAAAAACCCCTTTCATTTTCAGATTCCAATAGATTATATTACAAATGACATAAAGAGATAGAATTTACTGTATAACCATTATCCTTACCAGGTAAAGTTAATGTTATAAAAATGAATATAACTGCTCATATAAATGATCTTTGAAGTATGAAACCAATTAAAATATTAATGTACTGTATATTTTTAAAAAAATAGTCTCTTTAATAAATGTATTTGAGATGTCTCCTAGATTGATCTTATCAGATGTTTAAAATGTAAACAATTTAGGTGTATTAAATGTACCAGACTTTAAGGTATATCAAATAGAATTTAATCTTTGTCAGATTCTTGTATGACACAACAGAATATAGCTATAAGTGACAAAAGGAAAAAAAGGTGATCAGTGCGTAACTAGAACATAGGGCCTCATGCAGTAAGCGTTGATAAGGGAAATATGGCCATGTTATAGCCAAAATTGGGTTTGAGATTCAGTAAGCGCCGATAAGTGCTTCATATCGCCAGGTTTCGGAGCCGATAATTTGGTTATGGCCAGTCGCCTGCCGATAAGCCTGTTTTCGACACTGATCGCCACTTTTTTAAATCGGCTGGATTCAACAAAAAAAAACAGCTTATCGGGGCTGATCGGCACTACGAAATTGAGATGTTATGGCCGATTTCTCCCGCCAACTAAAGTTGGCAGTTTGGACGGGAGAACGATCGCTAAGGCTGCCGGAACGGCACTTAGAAAAAAAAAATCTTCTGTACATCAATGGAAGTCAATGGAGCGGGGACGTATAACAGTATAGTACTGTTTACGTTTCATTGCTCACAATACAAGGGGGATTTGCATTACAGTGTGGGGGCATTCCCTGCATTGTGTCACAGCTGACGTGTCTTATTTGCATAACATTCGACTTTTACATGTTTTCAGCATTTGCGGGTCACATTACTCATCATGTGATGATGTGGCAAGGGAAAATACTATACTACACTCTTAAAGGAGAACCTCACATCATATCACACATTTTACTCAACTCAGCGACAATTATTTACATGATGTCACACATGTCACACATGTCACACATACACAGTATATTCATCTTCCTTTACATTACACAATGCTTGTAATGTGACATGCATCTTTAAACGTTCATGTACATCTGTATTCTCATGTTTACATATACTTTTGGGTCCTCCCTATTTTCATGACGTCACTTATTGGACGCTCAATCACATTGCATGTTTACATTGTAACCGTTGCATTACAAGCACTTCAACCTAACTTATACACACATGTACAGTAATTCATCATTGGGACACCTTGTAAACTCATTCTATACCAACTATCCTCCTTACACAAATGCATGCATATGCACACGACTATTCATTGTTGTCAACATGTCACAATAACATGGATAATTACACATGTTACACAAAACTTTTCCCACGTCAATCTCAGCCTTTTTGTCTCATTACATGACTGACTCTTGCGTTCACAAGTGTTACATGCATTGCACATGCAACTATTTATTTGCAAGCAATCTTTGTACAAAGCTTCACGTCACATCATTGCCAAATATCATCATTCCCTGCAGAATACACACAACAAATACTTAGAACAACAAGTGCACACAGCTTGCCACAGAAGTACTTTATTATGTTAATGTAACACCTTGCATTTTACTATGTCACCTGACATCATCACATACCTATTTAAAGGACGCACATTACCTGCTCATTCACAGCTACTCATTTCAAAATGTTGCGAATGTTTAGGAGACGCAGGAACATTCTTTTCTATGACATGCTTGATGATCAAGAGAATCATATAGGGCAAGGTAGGGACACACCGAGGGACAGTGACAGTGACGCGGATACGACAGGGACAGGGAGAGGGACAGGCCGAGGGACAGGTAGAGGGACAGGAGATCAGAGGAGAAGACAGAGGAGACAACTTGTGCCTCGTCCGCGTCTGTACAGGGAGAGAACCCTGTTAGATGGGATGAGTGAGGAGGAGATTGTAAGTCGCTATCGTTTGAGTTCAGCAGCAATCTTAGCTCTTTATGAGGAGATAAGGGGGGATTTAGATTTTTTCACAGCCAGAGGTCGTGCAGTCCCTGGGCTTGTTAAAATGCTGTGCTCATTACATTATCTTGCTTCCGCGTCATACCAGACAACTGTGGGCATAGTGGGCGGGGTCTCGCAATCTACATTCTCGCGGGCCTTGACCCAGTTTCTCTATGCACTCAATAGACGCGCTAGGAATTATATTCATTTTCCTACAGAGGCGACAGAGTGGCTGGAAGTCAGGACTGGCTTTTATAATATAGCAGGGATACCATCTGTGCTGGGTGCAATCGATTGCACACATGTTGCTTTGATTGCACCTAGTCAGAGTGAGCATGTGTACCGCAATCGGAAGCACTACCATTCACTCAATGTACAGGTGGTATGTGATGCGACGATGAGGATAATGCATGTGGTACCCAAGTTCCCTGGTTCCAGTCACGATTCCTCTATCCTGAGGAACTCTTCAGTCTTCCATGCGTTCGAAGAGGGACATTTTGAACCTGGTTGGCTGCTGGGTGAGTACATATTTACATGTTCTAACACAAAACACATGTTGATTTAGGAATGTTGGCATTGTACAATTTGATCACTAATGTCAGCTTATGTGTGCTCCATTCATTATAGGTGACTCAGGATACGGAATTAGGCCGTGGCTCTTGACTCCGGTGCTAAACCCTCAAACTGAAGCAGAGGACAGGTACAATGCAGCCCATATATCTACAAGATCTGTTATAGAGAGGACATTTGGCCTACTCAAGACCAGGTTTAGGTGTCTGGACAGAACTGGTGGGGCTCTTCTATACAAGCCTCAAAAAGTGTCTGATATTATCCTTGCCTGTTGCATTTTGCACAATGTTGCACTCAGGCACAATGTACAGTCAGACCTAGCTGAGGCTTTGGTAGACGAGCATCCCACCCATGTAGCTGCTGAAAATGAACAAACAGCCACTGGTGGCCAGACACGACAGAATCTCATCAATTCATTTTTTTCTTGTAAGTACAAACTCATATGTTCCTAGTACTACTTTTATAGTTTAATTATGTTATATTAACAATAATGTTTCTTTATATAACCTTCTGTTAGGACACAGATGAATATGGGTTGCACACCTTTCTTTTCTCTGCTGTGTGCACAAAGGGATGTGGCACCGGTATGTTATTGTTGCACAGGTTATATAATCCCTCTTCAATTGTACTTTAGTTGTGTGTATGTGAATACAACTTGGGTAACAAAGCAATAATATTTTAGCATTGTGTTATTCCTTATGCTAAGACAAAACACATATTATGCCCATAATCATTCATGCTTCTAGTATGCTTACATACAATGTTATTGGTGCAGTGTAACATGTACATCCAGATGATGTGTACACCAGGCTGATTTACATTTTGAATGTCATGAAATATACATGGTGTTGTACATTTAACACCAAATACACACTTTGCTGTGTTGTTTACGGTACTGAAGATGGCATGTCAATGTTTGCAATTTATATATTGTTCCTTTGCATTATAGGTATATCTCCAGTATGACTGATCATGGTATGTATATTTGCTGACATCTCTCATAAGATGTGGCTACCTCAATCTTCCTATAATTATTGGAACTAAAAACCCAACATATTGGTTTAAACACAAATGTTACATATATGTACTTTCTGTATCATGTATATGCATTTAGCTACTCTTGAGCTTTCATGTGCATTGTATTACAAAATGATTACTCACATTTCATCACATTTTATGTATGTTTCCTTATAATTTCCATTAATGTAATATAGAGGTGGTTGGAGAAAAGGGGATAACTGTACTTATTTGTTTACTTACGGGAGCACATTCATCACTAGCATAGACACACTTTTTAAGACAACTGTTTGTGTCTCTATCAATTGGTGTAGGATCCATGTATAACACCGACAAATGATAACACCAGCTTTATTATGGTAGCTTATATCATCATATTGACTATACTATGTATTTCTAAACGATTAATAAACACAGTAAACTATAGTTAGTTAGGTTAATGAAATATACACAGAAACGTACTTCATAACATGATGGTAATGTCATATTCAGAACATCATGCATTGGAGGGGACCATAACATCTGGCCAGTAACATTATTTGCTACAGTCCCAAACCATTTTATCTACATACCCATGTAACAAGAGATTTTAAAAATAAATGGCTACTTGGTTGTAAGTGTCCTTTACATTGGGAGAAGGAGTGGCTCACTGAGTAAAGACACACACTGGCACTGATAGTTTGAAGCAGGGGAGTCTGGTTCAATTCCCGGTGTGGGCTCCTTGTGACCTTGGCCAAGTCACTTTATCTCCCTGTGCCTCATGCGGCAAAAAAACATTTGTACGTTCCACGGGCCAGGGACCTCAGGCTGAAACATGTGTCTGTAAATCGCTGCGTACAACTAGCAGCCCTATACATGAACATGCTCATATTATTATTATTATTGTTACATAGTTTCGACAGTCATACGTTCCATTACATATTAGAATACACAAATGTGTTAGCAGAGTGGGAATGGTTGTTATATATAAAACACACCATGTCATAAAATGTTAGTAGTCATTAAAGAACACTCAATAAAAATTCATGAGGCACTCTTTTGCAACATCATTATGTTAATTAAGTGCTTATGCAATATAGGCATAAGGGTATCACATTTTTAATTGTTTGTTAATAAGCGCTGCAAGCAATATAAAATTAGTTCCATATGTAGTATAGTAGTCGGTGGCTCCTCCTCACAATCATCTCATATAAAGGTAGACTCTTCTGAAATCATACATTGATCCGATTGTATCTTCCCCGACATCTCTGAAATACAGCAAACACATGATGGTCAAAGATGGCACCTTACTAGATATGCATCCGTGACAACGCGTTACGCAGCTCTATATGATTGTGTAGATACACACGTCAGTCACTTATATGTTAGAAGTAAAACTGTTCATCAGTATGTAATGTTTCTTTAAATTTGTAGCAGGCATAACTATGTATAAGAAGTGAACGTTGCCTGTATACTGAAAGATGTGCGCGCACATCTTTGTGTGCGCACGCACTTCACGCTTGGCTCCACTAACTGTTAGCGCATGCGCAAAACAAAGCGTACGTTGTGCGTTCAATACATGTTGAAAATACCAGTAAACATAACATCTTTATTTCAAATACAATGAAGACGAAACTACATTCGTTCTAAACGAGTACATCTGTATTCTTTTTAAACAGACGTGTTTGAACAGAAAGCACGGCCGATAACACAATGCGCAAATGCAATACGTGTGACGTCATGTTAAGCCAGCGTGAAACGCACGCTAACACTCCTCCCACTCAATTAACATTCGGCTAACGCCCAGGGTACGCCTACAAACACTGAGCCGCACGCATCACACACTGCAGTTACCGTTACTATAACAAAACATGACAGCCAATAGGCTTTGAGGCGCGCACGTCGCTTGGGGGCGGGACTTACATCACTAATCCTTTTTAAGGACGCCTTGGCCCATGACAAGGGTCCCACGTCATACGTGGTGGACCCGGTTTTCAATGTTGTAGATGTTGCATGATAACAAAACAGGTATGTGTTAGAGTAATGGTAAAATGTTGCTAATATGTTTAAAGGGATAGGAAAGTACGTATATTTATTCCGTCAGCAATGTGTACTACTCTTTCAGGTCCTACTATATTGTATTAGGAAACAATTTGTTTGTGATCGCTACATGTTATGCAGTCTGCAATGTTACGCTGTATCCACGCATTGAAAGTGAAAATGGTGGTTACAAAAAAAAAAAAAATTTAAACGCAGAGTCAACGCATAACGATTGTTATATTTACCATTCTTCTAGAATTAACTCTTCGCCTGGCTGCAACTGGTCGCTCCAGAAATGCAAGCCATTTTCATCCACGCTTAACCCAACCGCTGAATCCAGTATGGCACATATCTCCTCCAGGATGCGCTCATAGGAATCGCCACTGCTTTCTTCAAATAATTGGTCGGGAGGTAGGTTCATTTCTTCCGGTTCCCATTCCAATGCAATTTCAGCTGAAAGGCTTGGTACATAATCATAGTACTTTTGTTCTTGTACAATGTGGGTTTCAGGAATGGAGGCTGCAGATATTGCAGCACGTATCGATTCAAACGGATCAGTAGTAGCGGATACATTGCTATTGCCATTAGGAATAAATATGCCTTTCACGACAATATAAGTGCCGTCTTTCAGGAGAAATTGTTTTTCCGGGGCAATCTTCCAGAAACCATAGGTGTGTTGTAGCTTATCCTGGTCACGTTCAAAAAAGTCATTACTTGATAAAGTGAATCTTATTGAGGAATTAAAATTCCGTGCATGCTTACGGTCTTGGTAATAAGGATATTTTGCTCGAATGAAATCATCGATTTGGCGTGTGCTTGCTTTCTGTCCGCGACTGTTCAAGATGGCTTCACAGATCATGTACTTATACCCTAAAAGGGGATTAATATTGTTAACGAATTCATCAGCCATGTCTGAGTAGCACAAAAGCTGTGTGCAGGTCTGTGTTATTTGCTCATCAAAATGAATGTGCTGAATGGCTAACAAACTCCTGTTTTTCCTTGTCAAGGTCAACAAAAGTAACTACTTTGACTCCTTATTTCAAACGCCAATTGGATTTGGTTGTCTAATTGGGTTAACAGTTGTGGTTCGTGATATGGGACTGTGGGAGAAACATTTCTCCTTCTTTTATCTCGTTTGTGAAAAACATCCCTAGACTGTGAATGCGTTCACATAGTGTTTTTTTGAAAACTAACAAAGACCAGTGTGTGAAAATATTTCTTAGCCAGGCATATCAGTAAAAACACACCTGCAAAAAGAAATGTTTTTTCCCCGCTTACATTTCTGTGTGTATGTGAAAGTCTGGTTAACTCCCTGTCTGCATGAGTTTAAATACGTGTGTATATATATATATATATATATATATATATATATATATATATAAATATATATATATATATATATAAATATATCTCTTATAAAAATATATATATATTTATATATAATATTTTTTTTTTTTTTTTATATTGCAGGAGTACACACAACATTGATGGCATTAAGTATACCTTGTATGAAACCTATTTAAATGGTGAGAAACATGATTGAATTAAGTAATAAACATTTGTTTAAGCACAATACTGTTAGAGTCTCATACTTAGGATATTTCTCAAACATTAGGCCTGTATTATTAAAATAGTGTGCTTTCACAAGGAAGCATGAAGTGTATTAGTTTGTGTATACCAGTTTATATAGTACTATATATATATATATATATATATATATATATATATATATATACACACACATATATACATATATATATACACATATATACATATATATATACACATATATATACATATATATATATATACACACTCACACACTCACACTCACACTCACTCAGTGTGTGTGTGTGTGTGTGTGTGTGTGTGTGTATATATATTATTATACATTCTGAGATGTTATAGAAACGAACACACAACTGATTAAAGGACAAAATTACAATGGCCAAGCAAGGCAAAGGTAAGTAATAATTTACACATAATCCTGCTGTACACGTACAAGAAAGATGTTTGCACTTACTTAGGTGTTTTAATAATTGCATGTGACTAATATGCATATGCAATTCTTACATCAATTAACACACCCAAATGCAATGTTTTGCTGCAAAGTCAATGGCAGCTTCTCTAAACTTAGCAACTGGCTCCTGGTGGACCATTACTGAACAGACGATTACAACATAAATATTTATAACACAATTAATTATGAGTGTTAACATTTCCAAAACTTCACGTGTACAAGAACATAGTTGAAAGTTTGGAAACAACACAGTCTTCAGCATACATACAATAGTAATTAGATAATCTGAAGTCAACAAAACAAGGCCAAACACATATTTTCTGAATTATAACATTTATTTTTTTTGTTCCTTTTGCGAGCGAGTAACAGGCCTGCTTGTTGTCTCTTGAATTTTCCTTTTTCTTTTGCCACCAACTTTAGGCACAACAGAGCCACTTTGAGTGGCCTCTGGCACTTCACGGGCAGGGCTTGTGGCCAGTGACTGTTCACCTACGGGGCTTGTGGCCAGTGACTCACCTACAGGGCTTGTGGCCAGTGACTCACCTACAGGGCTTGTGGGCAGTGATTCACCTACAGGGCTTGTGGCCAGTGACTCACCTACAGGGCTTGTGGGCAGTGATTCACCTACAGGGCTTTTGGGCAGCGATTCACCTACAGGGCTTTTGGGCAGCGACTCACCTACAGGGCTTTTGGGTAGTGACTGTTCACGGACAGGGCTTGTGCCCAGTGACACATGTGAGCAAGTTGGTAGACACTGCACAAGTGATGGTTGGTCTGTTTCATGTGTGTCTTGTTTTGTTTTTGTCGCCTCCTTTGTAGGTGTCTGCTGCTGAATTTGTAGAGATGGCAGCGGTAGGATGTCATCAGGAACCTGCACAGCAATGTCTGCTACTTGACCGGTAACATTTGGGCCTGGTGAATGAATCTCAGATGAATGTGGTGAAAACTGACCTGCATGAACAGATCCTGGCTGGGAGGTGTTGAATTGTGGTACATTAGTCATTCTCCAGTAATTAGCTTGTGTTTGCTGAACAACTAATGCTTCGAATGAGGTGTTGATTTTTTGCAACTGTTTAGGCACTTCAATGAAGACTCTGTGGAGATGTGCCAATTGTGATACTGTTTCTTCCTGCAGTCCAATCATCCTTTCCAGCACTGTCATCATGTCTGAATGGCGACGATTTTCTGCGTCCACTATTTTTCCCTCTGAAGCTACAATTGCATCGTATGTGGAAGTTGATGGACGATTTGGCGGTACAACAGTTTCTATTGGCACCTCTTCATGGTCACATGATTGTATTTCAGTCTCTTCTGTGGCGTCATCCTCATCATACTCATCATCCTCATCACCATGATGTTCTAAAAAGAAATGTACACATTATTAAATGGCATGTTAATGTATGCTGTGTTACTATGTAATTGTACTGTGTCCTAAGTAACACCTAACATGTTAGCATACGTTTTATAACCTCATTAAAAACTACCTTGACTTACGAATAATGTTTGGACTCAGTATGAAATATGAATGAATGAAAAGTTGCTCTAAACTCAGAAGTCCTACATGATAATTAACATCACTAACACAATACATGTTGCCTTACACTTAATTTTCACTGACACTAAGTAATCCTATTTAAAGAAGATGTGCAAAACAAATAATGCACATGACAACATAACATATAGAAGAGCACATATTATATGGCCAGCAAATGATACACTCACCTTCTAGTAGTGTTGAGCTGGCTGACCCAGGTGAAGACACTTGTTCCATCTCAGGTGACACATGTCCTCCAGGGGCAACTATATATAACAATAACATAAGTTTTACATTTACATGTGTAAATATTGAACAAACACTTATTGTATGTTCTGTATTTATGATTAACTAACAACATCAGTTCCTTAACCGAAAATGTGTGTGAAAGTGAACATAAATAGTTGTAATAACACTGTACATGCCTGTGTACTTAGAATTTTTGAGTTCCCTAACATACAACATACTATGTTTCTGCAGTAATGCGTGAGGATAAATAGATTAAATGAGTACATAAAAATCATATGTTGTGTAGTGATATCAGTATCATAATGTACATAACTATCATGAGATGACCATTCACAATGGTTATCATGAAGGTGGTCATATTGCAAAAAGTGTTGTTTTTGGTAGAGGATATGTGTGGTACATTAATCGAAGATGTGGCACACCTGAATGTGGCTGTGACTCAACAAGACAACACATGCAGTGTGTGATAATGTGTCTTTCATAGTAGTTCAACTATAGATATGAGTGAACTAATGTGTGACGTACGCTTTGATAAGTAATGAGTTGTTGGGGCATTTAGTAGCTAGAGTTAAGCTTTCCAATGAGTGTGATTAACTTCAGTTGTGCTATTCAGGTTGTAAGAAAGGTATTCCCTTCCCCAAAAAGCCTAATCAGCCACACCTTTCAATGACTTGAAACAGGTGCAAATGGTGTGAACTAAGTTGACCGTGAAATGAGGCTGTAATTAGTGTGTGTGCTGAACCCCACCCCCTCTGTTGAAGTGTATGCTGTGATGAGATATTAATTGCAGCTGCTTTAACACAATGGTAGATGAGCTAAGTAGTCATCTGCAGTGTTTAAGTTATGAAAACAATGACATAACATATGATACGTGTGCCTCATTATGCTGTCTGTATATGACATAAAGCAAAAATGGACCTTTTCATAAGCAACTATAGATGTGTTAGTGCCAGTGATGTTTGTAGGCCGTTACATGCAATTTCTTTGATGCATGCTTAAAATAGGCAGTAATGTCATGTTTGTCGGAGTAAAATCAATAAAATACACAATAATATGATACATATTTCTGTTCTGTACCTGTAGCTACTAATAATTTCTCATGAACATGTGTTACACGTGTACTACCCTGTTGTTCCCCATCTTCGCCCACCATCAATTGCTTCCACTGCAGCTATGCATTTTGGGAATTCACATGTAAATGAGCACGCAATGGCACGTGCTATATTAGTTACTGCTTTTAGTAGGACTACTACATATATGTCTATTTTGAGATATATATATACAGAATCAGACATATACATATATAGATGCAGGTATGCTTATATTGTGAAGACAGTATAAAAAGCAGTGTAAATATGCAAAATAACTGTAAGCAACGACACGCCTAGTACAGTAATATTTATCACCTGCTGGAAATTGTGACGGATAAATTCCAATGTCACGGTCACCAGCCAAGCCTTCCACGACGACGGTAAGTAATTTTGGCCGAAGCAGCTCCTCCAATGGAGTCAATATGAGACGTTGTGGTGTGGGCCCACCTCCAGTGCCAGTAGCATGCACGCGTTGGTCTTGTATTTTCTTTTTCAATTTGGACCTAATATCATCAAATCTTTTCCGACAATGATACTTGTCCCTGACACTATTCCCACAGGCATTGACACCAATGACTATTGTGTCCCACATTTCTTTTTTGCTTGCTGCACTTGTCCGCCCTTGAAAAACATATAAAAGATATGAGGTAAATGAATAATAATATAAGCACCAGTTTCCTACACTGCTAGCTGTTCCAAGTGATAGCAAACATGCTGTTTTATGTGTAATATGTGCAGCACATGAGCATTCACTACTAAACCTATACATGTAAGCAAGCTTGCATTCATATTGTATGCAGTTCTGGCAAATTGACCGCCTGTGTTTATTTGTCCTTGTAAGGCATGATAAAAAGCTGTGTTTCCACACTAATGAACATAGAAAGATATTGTGTACCCATATTTGCATATGAACAAAACTCAGATGACCTAGGATCACATGTATTTGAATAATAAATGTAAAGTTACACTTACCTACTAAATGTCCATATATACTGTCATAGTGCTCCAGAATGCCAGTGACAAGAGCCCTATTTTCCTGGTCATTGAAGCGAGGATTACGTGGCTTCTCCACACGTTTTTTCCGAGCAGGTTTAGGGTCAGAGCTTGGCTGGTGCTGACTGGACTCTCCTTCTTCCAATGGAAGAGCCTCCAAAAGCTGGCCACCAGCAAGCACGCCACCACCATCCACCCCATCAGCAACTGCGCCACCAGCAGCACTCCCAGCACCAGCACTCCCACTCCTAGCACCAGCACTCACACTCCTAGCACCAGCACTCACACTCCTAGCACCAGCACTCACACTCCTAGCACCAGCACTCCCACTCCCAGCAACAGCACTCCCACTCCCAGCAACAGCACTCCCACTCCCAGCAACAGCACTCCCACTCCCAGCAACAGCACTCCCATTCCCAGCAACAGCACTCCCACTCCCAGCAACAGCACTCCCACTCCCAGCAACAGCACTCCCACTCCCAGCAACAGCACTCCCACTCCCAGCAACACCACTCGGTGCACCAGCAACATCACTCCCCTGAACAGTACGTTCACTCCGACGCGTACTCCCACGAGTAGCACTCCCACTCCCACCAGCATCACTCTTCCCACGCTTTGCGGGCATACTTCCAGCACTCACAAAAAACAGACAATAAATGTACAGGCAATCACACGACCCACTTCCACATATAAAACAAGACAAAGATGTAAACAAAACAACAAAGGACAAAGCTCACCCAATACACAACAAGTCTCTCAGTCAATATGCAAATGTTCAATCGTCCAGCTCTGTGCGTCTCTCTCTCTCTCTCACTCCCAACAACACAGAGAATGATTAGCAGTACACGTTGCCTTTAAATATGGCGCGCAATCAAAAACATGCTTGTTTCGCCTGATTCAGCAAGATTTGTGATTGTGCAACCTAACAGCACCCCGCCACGCACGCCGATACACCTATGTGTGATCGGCTCATCATCGTGAGAGTGGGCGGATTTGTTTTCGGGTTGATTTTGAATGTATTCGGCACTTACTGCATACGGAGAGGGAAAAACGCCAATAACATGACTAATCGATAAGCTTGCCGATTTCACATAATCGTCGCTTACTGCATGAGGCCCATAGTCCCACATAAAAATACGTGCTGACAGTGACACAATTTGGAGTGAATAAACCTTGTAATGGAGGTCACTATGATGCGTCTGCAGCCTTCATGAAGGGGTGGCTCGACACCCCTGCTATTGGAGAAACGATACAAAAACAAGGCGCACAACGCACATAGTGAAGCAAAGTAAAATTATGTTGTTTTACTACAAAGTTAAAGGTTCTGCGTACATCAATTGAGAATAAAACAGGCAATTGGTTAGTGGGGTTACCACACGGTGAGTCAACTGGAACATTGTACAGCTCTTCAGTAGATGCAGTTCAGGCAGCAGGAACACATCTGTACCCGGCCAGTAGAGAAACCTTCGTGGAGCCTGTTTTATTTTCAATTGATGTACGCAGAACCTTTAACTTTTTAGTAAAACAACATAATTTTACATTACTTCACTATGGGGGCTATGCACTAAGCTCAATGGGTTTGCGTTCTGATGTTCAAAAAAAGCACGTCCGTTAAAAAGTGAGGCCGGGGATGCGATTCACTAAGGCCTTGAGCCCATTTTTTAACGTACGTGCTCAAAACACCCACAGCGTACATGTTGCTTTTTTCCCCCCTGCTAGCGTTCTTAAACTTCACGTACGCTATCTGCTAGAAAAAAAAGCCGCATGTAACATTTACATGGAGATTTGCCATCTCCAAGATATGGATAATAGATTATTTGCTCATTATTAAACACTGCATTAGCATACCTAAATAAAGTAAATAAAAACAGTAGCCAGCTAATCCAATGAATAGAAGCAGTAACAACATCAACAATGAATTAATTAAACCATTAACCAATGAAACCAATTAATTCTTAAACCAACTCAAAATGAATAGTAACTCCTCATTTGAGCCCAATAGCTCAATAGACGCCTCATTTGAGCCCAAAAAGACGACGAGACAACATCGGTTGGGATTTACCATGGGTTTTTTTTGGATTGACAGATGAAGATAGAAGATAAAGAAGATCAAGAAATGGTGACAGATGAAGATAGAAGAATGTGATTAAAGAAAGAAAAAAAAAGATTTGGGTACCTGATCTGGATCTTCATGGCGGATGGCATCGGATGCTGTTGGAGGCCTTCAAGGTACGTGAGCTTCCTGTTACCCCGGGAGTCGGAGGGCCACCGCTTCCAATGGTAAGTAATATATTGAATGTTTGTAAATGTCTCTTTTTACAGGTTTCTTCATTGGATGTGTTTTTTGATTTTTTGGTGGAGGCACATTGACTGATAATATATATATATATGGTATTGCTGTTGGTTTTTTTAATTTCAATTTCTTATGTGGATGTGATTGTTTGTTTTTTCCCTGCTTAATGGTAATAAAATGTTTGCGATTGGTGTTCGTTTGTAGTTAATGTTGTATTATGTTAGCTAATGCGTTTTATGGTTATTTCAGATATTGTTTGAATTTATTTCTTTGTCTTTTAATGTTTACATTCATTAATGTTGTAGTAATTCATTGGTTTGATTGGTTAGTGTTACTATTCATTTTGAGTTGGTTTAGGAATTAATTGGCTTCATTGGTTAATGGTTTAATTAATTCATTGTTGATGTTGTTACTGCTTGTATTCATTGGATTAGCTGGCTACTGTTTTTATTTAGGTATGCTAATGCAGTGTTTAATAATGGGCAAATAATCTATTATCCATATCTGGATAATACAGGTAAACCCCGTTATAGCGCGACCCGTTATAACGCGAATCGGTTATAACGCGGTTTTCACGTGGCTCCCATTTAAAAAAAAAACAAAAAAAAATTAAATGTAATTTTTTTTTTAACATTTTTTTGCACACTGCACACACTGCACACACTCTCACTGCACACACACTCACTGCACACACACTCACTGTACACACTCACTGCACACACACACTCACTGCACACACACACACTGCACACACACTCACTGCACACACTCTCACTGCACACACACTCACTGCACACACACTCACTGCACACACTCTCTCTGCACACACTCTCACTGCACACACTCTCACTGCACCACTTCACACACTCACAGGACACTACATACTCACAGGACACTACATACTCACAGGACACTGCACACACTGACTGCACACTGCACACACTGACTGCACACACACACTGCACACACTCACAGGACACTGCACACTGCACACACTCACAGGACACTGCACACTGCACACACTCACAGAACACTGCACACACTCACAGGACACTGCACACTGCACACACATTCACAGGACACTGCACACTGCACACACACTCACAGGACAGTGCACAGCACATACACTCACAGGACACTACACAGCACACACACTCACAGGACACTGCACAGCACACTGCACAGCACACACACTCACAGGACACTGCACAGCACACACACTCACAGGACACTGCACAGCACACACACACACTCTCTCCCTCTCCCCCTAACTCCCCCCCCCCTCCACACACAGGATAGAATGTCTGTGGTGTAGAGCAGGAGAAGCTATCAGGAACACAGACACATAGACACACAGACACACAGCTCTCTTCCTAGACAGGGCAGGCTCCCCCGGCATCCCTGAAAAGTTTGCGAGTGAGGGCAGGAGAAGCTGCTGTGCGGGTGATCAGTGGACATGTGAGTAAAATTGCCATGGAGTGGAGGCTCCAGCCCTGAGCCTCGCACTCTCCAAGCACTGCCTGCAGCTCTCTGACTGCTGGGGAGGAGTGAGGAGGGAGGAGGGAAGAGTAGCACAGTGCAGCACAGTGCGATGATGCGATCCCAGCTCTCCCTCCTCTGTAGACACGGAACCCCGGGCGCGGCGGCCATTTTTAAAGTTGTTTAATTAATTAATTAATTTAATTTAATTAGCGCCACCCCGTTTGTAGCGCGGTCGGATCGGGTGGCCCCCGAGGACCACGCTATAACAGGGTTTACCTGTAGTTATTTTGCACATTATTGTACTGTATGTGTTAGGGGGGTGTATTTAGTTAGAAATAATGTTTAGTATTTTTGTAGGCACAACATTGGTACCGTAGGCCCGCGGGTACCCCGGGACTCCCGCGGGGACCCCGGGACGGCCGCGGGGTCAGCCGGGGACACCCGGCCTCCCTCGGGGACCCCCACGGGGTCAGTCGGGGACACCCCGTTGTATGGGTGTTGCGCATGCAAAAATGTAAAGCAAGAAATTTTTCAAAGTCCAGCTTTTTTTGCGTCTCCCTTGAGCTGACGTGTTCTGTTGAACGCAACTTTCGCGTACGCTAAGGTTACGTAACATAGTGCATCCCACTTAAGGACAGAATTTAACGCAAACAGGGTAACGAACGAGCAAAGTTGGACTTAGAAAAAATTCCTGAAAAAAGTCAGTTTTAGAGCGCAAAGTGCCTGTTTGCGTGGCTTAGTGCATCGTGTTCAGCGCAACATCACGTTCTAAGAGCACTTTGCACTCTAAAAACGACTTAACGGAGCTTAGTGCATGACCCCCTTTGTGCGTTGTGCGCCTTGTTTTTGTATCGTTTCTAGAATATAGCTATGCCTTCTTAAATGAGCATCTTTAGAAAGTAATTTTTCTTCCAACTTTTCTCTCTTAACCATATTTCGCTGTAGATAAAGGAAAAAAGATAAAGCTAATTTGGTTACTGAAAATAGTAGGTGTTTGGAATTTTGAATGTAAACAATTTAATATTAGCCGTATCTTAATCAAGCATCCTCACTATAGTTTAATACACTTATTAAAGTTAGGGGGGGGGGATCACATGACTGCTTAGATGTATAAAAATAACACCATCTTAAGGAAGGCATTAGTAGGGATGGCATTGGCATCTTAAAAAGTGATGCATTTTAAAGTGATAATTTTTAAGTGAGATTATATAGTTAGACTATAGTTTGACTTGAGGTTGACTGGGGACTGGATCTACTGCAAACTCTTCTACACAAAGCAACAAACGGTGAGCTACCTCTGACCACACTATGATCCCATGTTTGTTATCCTGCACACTTAACCCCCCCCCCATCCCCTCTTTACACCATATTGTACTGCAGTCTCTCCCAAAACTGACTGCACAAAACTGCCCTCCCCCCTCAACCCTCACCACCTCACCCCACTCAACCCTCTTCAAACCCTGAATAAGCCCTAGCATTGCAATGCAGCAAAACATTTTGACAAGGAAATAGCAGACCCCTGCTGTTTAGTCTGCACACACTCACTTGGCTCACAACAGCTTCATGCAACATTACCTACCTCTGTAATAATGAACCTGGTATGTACCTCAACTTTGTTCTTTCTCGTGGCCTCATGGAAATGTTACTCTATCAATCCACTACAAACTCCTCCCTCCTTGCCCACACCCAACATCATTCAAAAGCCTTGCACTATCTACTGAATGTTGGTGAAGAACTCTGAAAACCAGCACACCAACCATCGCTTACTCTAATGACAAACATCACAAATTTACAACCTGCAAATAACTACTCAAATTTTTATTCATACTATTACTCTCTTTAGCAGGTGATATTGAATTTAACCCAGGCCCTCCCTTTTCAACTCTGTCCCATACCCCTGAGAATACCCCCTTCAAATATCAAAAAGGTCTATCTGCCGCCCATATAAATATCTGGAGCCGGCTGCCCAAACTAGATCAACCAATGGCATGGTGCCTTATGCATAAACCCAAAGCCATCGTTCTCACAAAAACATGGCTAACAACTAAACACTCCAATGCAAATATCGCCATTCAAGGATACTCCATTTCTAGGAGAGATTGGTCAAAGAGAGGAGGAGGGGTGTTATTTTATATTGCAGACACCTTACAATTTACACTGTTAAATTGCCCCCCAAACCCTAACTTAAATTCTAGTTGACAAAATCTACCTCCCCTTTTCTAAACCTATCTTGGTTGCTGGCATCTACCGCCCCCATAAAGCCCCTCTCCAGTTCCTGACTGATATCACCCAGTTTCTTGACTCCATTTCCTCTCTGAATGAGAAGAGTAAGCTGCTAGTTCTTGGGGATTTCAATTTCAATTGTCTCTACCCTAAAAACCACAAAATCCAAATACAACTCAAGTCACTTAAACCTAACGCAACTCCTTTCCCAACCCAGATGGACAAACCCGAAATCTCATAACCATTCCTTACTAGACTGGATTCTCTCCTCAAATCCCAGCAGAATACAATCCTCTTGCCTCCTTCCTGACATTTTCAGTGACCATGCAATAGTGTACTCTGTAAGGAAAATTAAACCACCCCAATCAAGCCCTAAAGTTCTCCTCACCAGAACGTTTAGAAACTTTAACCCACAACAGTTTCTGGCTAATCTTACCAACTGCCCTTGGTACAGAATCGATTTAATTCCCAACCCTGATTCTGCGCTCGACTATTTCCAATCCGAGTTCTTAACACTCTGGGATACCCATGCTCCACTACGCAGAATAAGAGTACGGGGCCCACCTTCCATTGGTTACAACTGACCTTATTGCACTCTACCATTTCAGGGATGCCTTGTGGAAAAGCTACAATGTAACTGGCACTACTAAGGATCTTATTCACTACAGATGCCTGCGGAACATGTGCACAAGGCAAACAAGACATGCAAAAGCAAAATATTACTCTGACAATCTTCACTAGAATATATCAAACCCCGCTAACTTCTGGAAGGTTAGCAACACTATATTCCAGCCTTCTATTCATCAACAACCAAGTAATATCACTTAGGAGGATATTACTCTGACAAACCGCACTGACATTGCAAATGCATTCAATGATTACTTTGTGGGGTGTGCAACTAAGTTATTAGCGAAATTCAACTCAAACCACAAACCTAAACCTCATTCTGTGAGTACCCCTATAGCCCCACCCTCTCCCAACACTGCCTACAATTTTCAATTTGTCCCAGTATCCAAAGAGGAGATTACACAAGCGCTCCTCAAATTAAAACTAAGCAGCCAATGTGGACCTGATTTACTGCAATCTAAGTTCCTAAAACTTGGTGCCCCAGCCTTTGCCAAGCCAATTGCTTCCATATTCAACTCTATTCTGTCTGCAGAAAATTGCCTGAGTTGTCCCAATCTTCAAAAGTGGGGACATAAACATTGTCTCAAACTACAGACTAGTCTCTCTTCTCCCAATGCTGTCCAAAGTCATGGAAACGTGTTCACTCCCTATTAAGCGATTACTATATCAAGACAAATTTCCCTAGCCAATTCCAATCTGGTTTCGCCCCAAACACTCCACGGTAACTACCCTGCTAAAAGTTTGCAATGAAATCAGTCTGGAATGGGGAAAACTCACTGGTGCAATATTCCTAGATTTTGCAAAGGCTTTTGATTCTGTTGATCATGTTATCATGCTTACAAACTCCAGTGCTCTGGAATAGGGAAGCATGCTTTAAACTGGTTTCCTTCCTACCTAAAGAGAAGCCCAGTGCAAAACTAAATTACCCTTTTTCAAGAGAATATATAAGTATTTTACTGTGTATTTTTTTTTCATATTGGCTGTAGCTTGTTGTATACATTTGCCATGTTCAATAGCTCTTCTTTTTGATACTTATATACATATATATTTTGTGGGGGCACAGGGGTTCCCAAAAAGAGCTTGCTGGGGTTCTGTGTGTTGTTTGTAATTCATTCCTACCTATCAGGTAGATCCCAAGATGTGTCCATTTCAGGCTCTAACTCAACCGCATGGATATCACCTGGGATGTCTCGCAAGGCTCTGTTCTGGGGCCCCTACTCTTCTCAGTGTTCATCAGTGATCTTCCTACAGCTTGTAAGGGAGCCTCAATACACATGTATGCAGATGACACAATCTTTTATGCACACAGCCCTAGCCTCTCTGATCTTGAACACATACTTCAATCTGACTTTTTGAGACTGGAAAATTAGATTTTCCAAAACAAACTGTTTTTAAACACTGGCAAGACTGTAACAATGGTATTTGGGACCAAGTTTAAATGTTTAAATCTACCAATGACTGAGATCCAGATCAGAATCAACGCTAAAACCACCCTAACTCCTGTTACTAGTTTTAAATACTCGGGCATATGGTTTTACTCCCATTTAACATACAGTACAGGATGCACATTGATTCCCTGACATCCAAAACCTATGCCATACTAGGTGTACTTTACAGGAACAAATCCTCCCTAAGTCTGCTGGTCAGAAAACGTATCGCACAGCAGATGCTAATGCCAATTATCGACTATGGGACATTGTATACGGCTCGGTACCCCAAACCCATCTTAGCAAACTTGACACCCTCTACAATTCAATATGCCCTTTTGTTCTCCAATGCAACTACAGCACACATCACTGTGAAATGATCAAAGAACTAGATTGGTCATCACTTGAGTCTAGGCGCAAAGTTCATCTTTCCTGTCTTGCCTTCAAATACTTTCTGGGCAAGCTACCCATCTATCTGAACAAGCTCCTCACCCCTACCACATGCAGCACTTATCATCTGAGATCTGACTCCAAAAGACTGTTCATGGTCCAAAGGTTCAACAAAATATTCATCCGCTCCTCCTTCTCTCACCGTGCACCCCAAAACTGGAACAACCTACCGGAGAATCTCACATCCACCACCAGTTTAAGTTCTTTCAAAACTAAGGCTGTCTCACATTTAAATCTGGTCTGTAACTGTTACATACGCCTATAATATACATCTCCTCTAGCTGTGCATGCAATGTATTGTATATAATGTATACCTTGTTCATTTATGTAACTGTATTTGTAACCATGTATTATTTGTCATTAACTATGTCCAGGACATACATGAAAACGAGAGGTAACTCTCAATGTATTACTTCCTGGTAAAACATTTTATAAATAAATAAATAAATCCCAACCAATGTTGTCTCGTTGTCTTCTTGGGCTCAAATGAGGCGTCACTGCCTTAAATAGGGCTTAGGCGGGAACTGGTTTAATAGCCATCCAGGCAAAAGGTGACACATCGTGTGCTCATTTGCATGTCATTTCCCAGAATCCCTTGCTGCAGTGGGAACCCTGTATGCTTGGTGATAATGGTTGAAAGGCAAGGGTTGCAGACCTGTCTTAAGACATGTGAATGTGCTCACAAGTGATATTCTTTATTGACTATATGCTGTATATATATATATAAATCTATAAATATATATATATATATTGTCTTTCTATTAAATAATTTCCTAAAACCTAATAAATACTAATGTGCAAATCCAAATTTAAATTGGGAAGAGATTTGAACATTTCAGTTTCCAAAGAACATTGGTTACATTTTAATCTGTCATCTATAAAAGTCAATCAATACAATTGAAAATGATCAATATAATATAATATATTGGACATCATATAAATATTCAAAGGAGGAATGACAACATCTGACAAATGTTGTTAATGTAATAAAACACCACTAAAAAAGGAAAGGCCCTTATAACAGCACTCTGTACCCTCTCCAGGCTGGGTAAAAGCCGCAGCATGTCAAACTGTCAGCCCCAATAACCTTAAGGTACACTAGATTCTCACCTAATTATATGTATTTAATCAAATCATATTTGAATATATGATTGTCTCTCTAGAAATAGAAAGTCGAAGGAGTTGGCATACTACTTTCCCCATGCTGCATATTTCATGTCATACCCCCATTGGCGTCCCTCCCCTTCTGATTCTTCTCTATCCATCAATTTCCCCCCTTCTCACCATGTCTCATCTATTGAAAAGAAAAAGATGGCGCTAAATGAGCTTGCAACAATGTAAGTAATGGTATTATTGTCACTATACAAAAGGAATGACGCCTGCTGCTGAGGTATATTGGAAGGGAGTCTTCAATTCCCAAACGTATATAAAGAATAGATGACAGGAAAATATATTTCAGCGCATGGGATCAAATTAAGGAGAGAACTTAATGTCTCAGAGGCCAATGGATTTCAAATGAGATCTCACTCTAGATGTGTGTGGTACCAACAGTAATTTAATAAAATAAAACAAAACAAAAACTTGATAAAACAATTATCCCAGCTGGGTGCAAAAAATTACACCAACACAAAAATGAATATTAAATTAAAAAGAAAACATTCATCTTATACTAAGCTTCTAAAAGAACAGGCGCTTGTTACTCTGAAAAGCACCCCATACCTACATACATTTGCATGCATATATATAACCATTTAAAATGTCTGCATTATTAGTGATGTCTGTGGTGAGCCTGTACTTCCTTCCTGGGGGAACAATGAAGACTATTAAATCCTCTTTGTAAACCCCCTAGGTGTTGCAGACAGAACCCAATGCAGATGATCACTAAATATTTGCCTCCAAGGAAAAATCATATGAACATATTTTGTCAATGACACCAATGAAGTCTAACTGATGGTATATAGCAGTCAAATTTGTTGGTGAAAAAAATAGTAGTACTACGGAGCTTCTTCGTTTAGAGCATGCTATAAAAATAAGAGATAAGTTGGTGTACTGCACCGACACACTTTATTCGAGCAAATACCCGGTATCTACCTGGCAGATACCTGGAATGCGCCACTCCTAACCTCTGACAAGCCCCGTTGCATTTGCCTTCCCAGCCTGGGTTCATGCCTGGCTGATGGGCGGCTGATCTGTTAAATGATAATGATTAGGATTTAATAGGCTGCAATGCTTCGCGTGTCTACCAGATGGCATAAATTCATAAATTGTAATGCAGTTTATATATATATACTGTGCAGTATTGCAGCCAGCGGGAATAAAATGCTTCAATCCCTGCTTGGAAAATAACTCAATGTACTCGGGCAGAAAACAGTCACAAACCTCAATACACCCGGGTATACCCGAATTCGTGGGACTAGCCAAGCTCGAATAAAGTGTGTCGCCAGTGTAAGTGGTGGTAAGGATAGTCAATCTTTATATTTCTGTACTTGTAGTATAGATGGCTGGGTAAGAGAGAAGAGGTAGGAGAGCAGTGGAAACACAGATCCCTTAAAGAGATATATTGTACACTGTTTGCAGCTCTCACAGAGTGAAAGAATGGGCTACTGTGCATACACAGGTTAAGTATGTGTAGGTGTTAACCCTTCACCTGGAGTGTTGCTGGCTCTTCACACAAAACGTTCCACAGTTGTATTTGATCTCTCAGCAGAGAGATATTTTGGCTCCACTCCCCCGGTGCAGGCTGCAGTTACCTGTACTGAGTATCTGTGGGATACTACAGGTGGGAGCAGTTGCTCTCTGCTCCTTGTTGCCTCCGGCTTAAACGAGTGGTTTGCTGCACATGTCCTTGGGGTACTGCGACCCACCAGCTGCTCCACTTCCTCCTCTGCTGCCGTCCAGTGCAGTTCTCCGTCCGCAAGTGTCTTAGCGGTCACGTGATGCGCCTCCAAAAGGCGCTGCTAGCTTCGTATCTCAGCGTTCTTGCGGCTTACGTCTGCATACTCCACCTCACATCTCTTACTCTAGCGATCCCCTGTCGATCGTGTGATGTCCACAATGTTAGGAGTGTTGGCGTCAACAATTTTTTTTTGAATAAATGTATCCTCTTTCTCACAGATATACCACTTCTTTGGCTGGTTGAAGGTTTCAAGTGTTTGTATTGTGTGTCTTTGTAAGTGTGTGTATTGTTGTGTCACTTTTTTTACTCACCATAACTTAACTCAGTATTATGGTTTAGCCTATCCCATAGCCTCTCTTGCATTCCCAGTAAAATCAACCCCACACTGATGAGACCCATCAAGTTCGAAACAGCTGTGTAGCTGAGACTGTGTCCCCTTGGCCTTGAGTCATCGTCCCTTCGGGGACTAAAGACTCCTGCTGCTTTTGGGGGGGCACGCCATCTCGAGCTGAGAGGAGTGATCCTGAGCGAGCGGTTCTGAGCGAGCAGATGCGGAAGTGAGGGGCCGGCACCTTTGCCCTGGGACATCGCCTTTACTGGCTAAAGTCCCTTGCTGCTTTTGGGGTGCCGCACCTGAGCTTGGGAGAGCAGAGATGACGTCGCAAGCTGG
This sequence comes from Ascaphus truei, assembly GCF_040206685.1. Lineage (NCBI taxonomy): Eukaryota > Metazoa > Chordata > Amphibia > Anura > Ascaphidae > Ascaphus > Ascaphus truei. The sequence continues at coordinate 312,711,516 of NC_134484.1, forward strand.
AATGCGCAATTCCATCCGGTTCCTGATCGAGGAGACCGAGAGATGTCGAGTAAACCTGCAGTGGATAGTGGAGAAGGTGCTGAAGCAATTGATTGGTCTGGAAGCTGAGAGGATCTTCTGCCTTCAGGATTTCCCTGCACAGGGGATTTATGACCTGACCTGTCATCAAGAAGCGGATGTTTGGTGCACTTTTGAAAAGTGCAAGGAGAAGTCTGGTGATCCGGTCTTATATGGCATCAAGGTAATTCCAAGTTTTATGCTGGAGGAGAGACCACTTGTAATTCACATGTACAATCCGTATGCAAGGAAAGAGGAGATTGTGACTTTTTTGAAAAGGTATTGTGAAATGATCAGAGGAGGTGAAGAACTTAAAAACCTGTATGGCATGTTTAACGGGAAGAGACGTTTCTGGGTACGGTTCAGACGGGATCCATCATGTGCAGGAGGAGTGACGCACCCACCGGCCATGTTCAATATCAGAGGGGACAGAGGTTTTTTGTTTTACCCGGGACAGCCTCTATATTGCAGGCATTGCCACACTTATGGACATACAAATGAGGGTTGCATGAAAACGGGAATTGTGTGCCGTAATTGTGGGGAAGAGGGACATACTGCAGCCAACTGTGGAGTCCCTAAGAGATGCCATCTATGCGGAGAGGAAGGACACTTGGCAAGGCAGTGCACAAAAAGGTCATATGCCCTGGCAGCAAAAGGGGGCATTGTGCTAGAAGAAGAGGAAGAGACAGTGGAGGGTCAGGGAATTTGTGAGATGGAGAGTTCCCAAGAGGGAGGGATTGATCCGGCTATAACAGCAATGTATGAGGAGGATTTAAGAAGGGAAAAAATGGTTGAGAGTGGCCCAATAGAGGGGGAGGTGGAAGTGGAAATAATGGACACGACCGGACCCAAGAAAGGGGCGCAAAAACGTAGTTTACAAAGTGACAATGATGTTTGTACAGTTGAAGGGGAGGGGAAGAGTGAGCTACGGCAAGATAGGGTGGTGAAGGCAAAGGTTTGTGTTCTGGATTTGGCCAGTATTGACGGGAGTGGGGAAGAGGAAAAGACCGTGAGTAAAGGGAAAGAGGAAAATAAGAAGTTAGATAGGGAAGCGCTAGAAACAGAGGAGAAGGCAGGCCCTGGTGGTGCGAGTGGAAAAGGCAAAGAGGGAGAGAGTAAGTGTAAAGGGGTTGTTGTTAGTGAAAGTGAAAACGTGTCTTTGCAAGGGATAGAAACAAAGAAAGATAATAATAGCCAAAGTAGAGTGGAGCCTAGAGAGAAGGGTGTAGGGGGTAAAGTTTGAAAAATATCAGGGAAAGTAACCCTAAAAGAGAAAATGGAAGATTTTGAGGATGCAGTGGGAGATGTTCGGTTTTGGGTGGGTATTTTTCGGAAGCAGCATGGGGTAGTAGTGATGAACAGATTATAGAAAGATTGGAAAAAATGATGTACCAGAGAAAAGAGCTGACAAAAGAGCAATATGAAGAATTGAAAAAGGAGCATGTACAGTGGGTTAAAATAAAAGAGGCTAGGGGAGAGGTGAGGGAGAAGGAGAGTGTGAGTGAAGGAGAAGTAGGTAAGAGGACAGCTGTTGGTAAGAAAGAACCAAAAAAAAAGGAGCACTTAGGAGGGGAGGTGAGCGAGGGGCAAAAACAGGCCCAAGTGGGATTGAAAAAAAAGTGGAATCAAGGGAGGAGAGGGTGGAGAGAGAGTTTTATGTAAAGGACGTATTACTTAGATTAAACAGTTGGGCAGCACACGTGGCGGAAAAGCATAAAGTAGAGTGGCTAAAGTTACAGTTTACCAAGGAAGGGCTGGTTAAAGAGGAAGTAAGTAGAGCAAAAGATCCATCTAATACGTATAATATCAAGGTTTCGTTGGAGAAGTTGCTGGATCAAAAAAGACATTAGATGTAATGTTATCTGTAGAAAGTACGAAAAGCCTAGTGTAGGATTGGGGAAATAAGTTATGGTTAAGGAATTGTTGTGTTTTGCGGTCTTCTATGCAGTGTAAGGAATGTATAGTGTTGGTTTTCTGTTTATTACTGGTTGTAATTAAAAAAAAAAAAAAAAAAAAAGAAGGTCAAAACGGCTGTCTGTGGGTGGTTTTCTGGGTATGCACCTTAACCCTGGCTGTGCTCAAAGCTGTGACCATGCAGCAAGCTTAAGCCTATAGGGAACCATGTTAAAAATGGTTATTGAGGCAAAAAGTGACACTGTGTGCTCATTTGCATGTCATTTCCCAGAATCCCTTGCTGCAGTGGAAGTGCTGTTTGCTGGGTGATAATGGGGAAAGGCAGGGTTGCAGACCTGCCTAAGACATGCGGATGAGCATACAGCTATATTTGCATATTTGCTTTCCTGTGGAGGGTTTTTTGTCACTTTTTTTACTCACCATAACTTAACTCAGTATTATGGTTTAGCCTATCCCATAGCCTCTCTTGCTTTCCCAGTAAAATCAACTCCACACTGATGAGACCCATCAAGGTCAAAACAGCTGTCTGTGGGTGGTTTTCTGGGTATGCACCTTAACCCTGGCTGTGCTCAAAGCTGTGACCATGCAGCAAGCTTAAGCCTATAGGGAACCATGTTAAAAATGGTTATTGAGGCAAAAAGTGACACTGTGTGCTCATTTGCATGTCATTTCCCAGAATCCCTTGCTGCAGTGGAAGTGCTGTATGCTGGGTGATAATGGGGAAAGGCGGGGTTGCAGACCTGCCTAAGACATGCGAATGAGCATACAGCTATATTTGCATATATATATATATAGTAATATTATTTTCTCCGTCTCTATCTTGTTCCTCATTCTGTGTACAGTACAGTAGTTCATTGAGAGAGGAGAGGTTTTGTGTACATCATTACTGCTGTTTATATACTGTACATTTTACTGTACAAACAGATTAGATTGGACACAAAACCCCACCTCCCCCCAGGCCACCCTTTTTTTCTGAAACGACAAGAAAACAAAAAATTAGTGCAGTTATGTGCGTATTGTATTATGGCATTGTGTGATGTGTTGCACTACTGTAGATGGCTGGTGCTGCTTTCTCTGGAAAGAAAAAAATTGAGCAGTTAGTAGGCAGTTACTGTAGTACTGTCAAACTAGTCTATACTGGAACTACTGTATACTCTGACTACTGTTAAATACTATGTACTGTAACCTGATGGCTGGTGCTGCTCTCTCTGTAAAGAAAAAACTGTAACTACTGTATACTCTGACTATTGGGAAAGAAAAAATCTGTGCCATACTTACCTGTATCATACTGTACTTACAATACTACAGCACAGTACTACTTTCCTGATGCTTGCCCATTACGCGCGATGACAATGGGCAACACAGTGGCAATATGGTCTATATATTTATTGCAGCGTTCCACGGTGAGTACATCGTTTCAAAAACTCATTATGCCTTTCAACAACTCGTCCTTTTTGGAGGGTTTCGCCACTTTCCGGGTATGGTCCTTCAGCTGATGCCAACCCATTTCGATCGGATTGAAGTCTGGCGATCTGTCATTGGAAAAAAAGGACAATTAGTTTAAGAGATACAGTACACAGTAAAAACTGTGGGAAACAAATGAGACACGGTTACCGCACTTACTCCGCTGGCGTCTTCACCCAGTTGATACCGCGCTCAAGGATATGCGCTGTTGACGCGGTGTGCTTCGGGTCGTTGTCCTGGTAGAAGCGGTGACCATTTGGGAACTCGCATGTGATGTATTGCACTATCTCAGGGACAATGTTGTCTTGGAAGAAAGCTTTATTCATGATTCCTATAGCAAGAAAAGAAAAGTGCTCAAAAAACTGCACAATAGTACAGTACAGTGCATACAGTAAGGCTACACTAGTAAAGTACAGTGCATAAGGCTACATTATATTTGATATATTTTACCTTCAAAGATGACAATGCATCCTGGTCCACGCCTAGAGATGGCACCCCACACATGTAGCTTCACGGGGTGTTTTGGCCGCGGCTTCATAGATATGCTGCCTTTTTTGTGTAATGCAAAGCTTGCAAATCTCTCCAGCGACACAGTAGACTCGTCAGTGAAGATGCAATCCTGGAAAGTTTCCCCACTGTCGATCCATGCCTGGGCCTGGACCACTCTTTTAATTTTGTTTGCGTCCCTTATCATGTGGTACGCTCTGTATTGACAAGGAATAAATAATTATAGCGGTACAGTACAGTTTCCTAAACAACACTTTTACCTCCTGTATTGTCCAGTACTAACCTCACACGTCCATATTTCCATCCAATGCTGCGTCTCATCTTCTTCATGCTGGTCTCAGATACAGCGAGATTGTGATTTTCCTGCAGAGTGTATTTGACCCTTAATGCACTCCTCTCATCATTCTCCTCACTTATTTTGTCCACCAGAAGAGTTGTCTCCCTACAATGTAAAGAAAAACATTCCGGTAAGTAAAAATATTAGAGACAGTACTGTAGATCAAGAGGATACAATATATTGTTCTATTCATACAGTATGCAGCAATATAAAACTGTTGAAATAAAAATATACAAAATATATATATTGTTGTAATATAAATATACAAAATATATATACTGTTGTAATATAAATATAAATATACAAAATATATATACTGTTGTAATATAAATATACAAAATATATATACTGTTGTAATATAAATATAAATATACAAAATATATATACTGTTGTAATATAAATATAAATATACAAAATATATATACTGTTGTAATATAAATATACGAAATATATATACGGTTGTAATATAAATATAAATATACAAAATATATATACTGTTGTAATATAAATATAAATATATAAAATATATATACTGTTGTAATATAAATATACAAAATATATATACTGTTGTAATATAAATACACAAAATATATATACTGTTGTAATATAAATATACAAAATATATATACTGTTGTAATATAAATATACAGAAATAACAAAAATATTAGATACAGTACTGTAGATGTACAGTACATTTTTGGATCTAAATTTTTTTTTAAAGTTTTATAAATATACTTACGCGTAAGTTACCCTTGGTGCCCTTTTGCGTTCTCTGTTTTTTCCGTGTGCATGATAGCTCACGGTGGTTGCCGGAACAACGAGGCCAGAAGTAGCTAACCAGCGTTGGATAGCAGCAATTCGGTGTCCGCTCGTGTACATCTCCTTAATTCGCATGCTGAGATCCTTGGAAATCTTTTTAACAACCATTGCTGCGAGTAGAAAGAAATACAAACAAGAATTTATATTCGATATTTAGTCGATGTGTATTCAATGTGCAGTGAATCCCCAAAATGGATGGTGTATTTATACGGTAATGACTCACATTAGAGTACGCCCACTTTCAGCACCTGTACCTGGTAGCCATGCATAAAAGGTTACACACTTTGCATAGCCCACCACTCGATGATCTTTATCTAAACTTGCCCTTGTCCAGATACTGCATTGTGCCACCTGCTTCCATGGAGCAACCCCGATTCTACGGACGCAGGAACACACTCGCCTCTGCCGTGCCTGTCATGCAGAAAAAGCGAAAGGCTGTTGCCGTTTCCACGCCAAGGCAAAAGCAACAGGCTAAGGCCAATAAAGAAAACCTTCTGCTGACCCCAAAGGCTAAGATTTTTATAGACGGCAGCCTTATTATGTCAAGAAGATATACGGTGATGTACTCTCGACGCAAAACGATTGGCAGCCAACCCATCGAATCCGGAGACCACTTCCTCACATACGCTTCGACGACTCTGCCGCCGCTGTCCCGTCTTCTCCACCCCTCGTCCTCGATGCTGTCGCCGCCCTCCCGGAAACCCAAAGGCCATCTTCTCCGGTTCTATCCGACGACGCTGCCGCCTCTGAAATCCACGGGTCACTTTCTCCTTTGCTCTTAGACGACTCTGCTTCTCGCCCGGAAATCCAAAGGTCACTTTCTCCATCCCTCTTCGACGACGCTGCCGCTTCTCCTCTACCGGATATCCACAGGTCACCTCCTCCTCCCTTCTTCGATATCGCTGCCGCTTCTCTCCATGGAACCCCCATCTCATCCTCCGTTGCACCCATCCACCCAGATGTCCACACGCCATGCCCAAGAAGCAGCTCGTTAGACCGGATGCTGAATGGGATAAGTGTGGATCTCCCCGGGAACTCTATTGTGCTAGCAAAGATAGATCTGTTTCTGGAGACCATGTTAAATGTGGAGCAACGGATGCTACATATGGATCAACGGATGATACATATGGATCAACGGATGCTAGATATGGATAAACGGATGGATCAACGGATGGAGAAGATAGAGGCTGACATAGCGGGTATACATCATTTGCTCGGTGTTAATGCCCCTGTTTCCCCGACGCCGGAGCAGGGGGGTGACATGGATGTGATTAATGGGAGTATCGACCCCCTTCCATCACCAAGCGCACCCCCTCCACCAGAAGATGTAGTGTACATGTATGCCGTTGAGGAGGACATGACAACCCTGTCAAGACCACGCCAGGAGACAACACGGCGACCAAGACCGGAGGAAAGCTTCCTCCCAGACAACCTACCATCGCCCGTCGCCTCAAGCACACCCACTCGCAGAAGACCTACATTCGCTCGCATCGATACGGTGCCCGATATCACCCTGCGCGATCTGACACCGGAGCTTAGGGAGAAGTATAGGGTGATGAGTGCTGGTGCACCCCACAAGTATGCCATGTTACTTTTTAAGCACCATGTTCCCTACTTGTTGTACTGCGACTGGGCCTTCTAAGTGAACTACGACGGAAATCGCGTAAAAAAGGGGCTTCCTGCCAATTTAAGAAAGAACATTCTGGATGAAATGCGGCGCTTTTATCCAATTACAGATCCTGTAATGAAAGGCGTTCGAGACTGCATTAATGGCGTTTTGCACCATGCAAGGAATCGGCCATGGACGGACAATGTGGTGGACTTTCTGGATTAATCACAGGAAATGTAAGACCATACTGTTGTGCTGTACTGTACAGTACATGTTTTGACCTGCTGAACTTAAATAAAGGAGATGTTTTGACCTGCTGTACTGTATTTAACTTACTGTTTTAACTTGCTGTACACGCACACAGGACCTGCACAATTCCAGTCCCTGAGGGCCGCAAACAGGCACAGTTTTCAAGGTTGTCCTGAAAACCGGGCCTGTCTGCTGCCCTCGAGGACTGTACTGGTGCAGGCCTGACTGACTGTTTTGCACACCATCCCACTGTACTGTATACTGTATGTTTCTTTAATAAAGGAGATGTTGCGTTTTGTATACTGTATTTTATGAATAAAGAATTTTTTAAATCACAGGTAAGACCATACTGTTGTGCTGAACTGTATTGTACATGTTTTGACCTGCTGTACTTAAATAAAATGTTGTTGTGTGTTTTTAACTTGTATTTATACAGAAATGTTTTAACTTGCTGTACACACACACACACAGGACCTACACAATTCCAGTCCCTGAGGGCCGCAAACAGGCACGGTTTTCAAGGTTGTCCTGAAAACTGGTCCTGTCTGCTGCCCTCGAGGACTGTACTGGTGCAGACTGTTTTGCACACCATCCCACTGTATATGTTTTGACTTGCCGTTCTTTGATAAAGGAGATGTTGCGTTTTGTATATTTTATGAATAAAGAATTTGTTTTTAAAACATGTGACTGTAAACCATACTGACTGACTGTAAATGTTTTTACTTTCTATACATAAATGTTTTCACAACTGTAGCAGTAAACCATACACCTGTTGATGTTTTGAATTGCTGTGCACTTAAAATGTTTCTACATTAAACAGTATTTGTAAATAAATGTTTTTGTACTTACTCCACCAATAAAATAACATGTTGATTTGTTTTACATTGTTCCATTGGCTCCTTTGCTACTGTAACAAAATACAGTGTTTCTAGAATGTAAACTACTGTCCAGGCACACTGTACTGTATACTGTAGGCAAGCTCAGTACAAGAGTATTAAAAAAAATAGAAGACACATACAGTACAGTAGTTTACTGTATGTACTGGCACTGTATAGAAGACACATACTGTATGTACAGTACTGTAATACATGTAGAATAAATGCATAGTTTTTATTTTTTTCGGGTTTATTATACAGTATACTGTACGGCCGGAAAACATCAGCATAGTGTACATCAGCCACTAAACTGTAGACTCCGGTATGTGGGTTTTTAAATCCAATTCAGCAATGTGCAGGCATTGTTACACAAAGCGATATTATCCATCGAAATCCCTCCATTAGCCGTTTTCTTTTCTGAGAAAAACAAAAAGAAAAGTTTTACTGTAATGGTCTAAAGAAGTTCCCAGCCAGTCCCACCAATAATTTTCTCGGGGGGCGTCTCCTGTTCACATGCGCATGTGCCTACCGTCGATGTAATGACACGCATACTGTATGCGTTTCAAGAAGGTTCCAATGCGCATGCGCCTAGCGTTCCACCAATAGTTCAGTATCTGCAGTACAGTACTGTAGAAGCCACTAAGCCAATAATATTGCTTACAGGAGAATCGCTTGACTTTTGAATCGCACCGATATTGATACTGTATTGTCAAAATAATAAAAACACAGAAAATAATACGGCAACAATACTCACCATAGAATTTCCCATTCAGCTGGTGCCGGCGCCTGTCCACTGCCAGTCCAGCGTTCTTGATCATCCATGTCGATAGTTTGCAGCGGGACTAGTCCACCTGTAGTCAGCTAATGAGGCTGGAAATTGCTAAGGTACATGCAAGCTTGATCGAAACTGCACGCGAAATCTGGCTCAGGATCAGGGTTGTCACTGACGGTGGGACCGTTATTGGAAGCCCGTGCTGGTGCATTGCTTGGCAGCGACTGACGTTTCTTAGTTGGTTTTAACACGACCCTTCGCCTTTTGCCGTCTGCATAATCATAGATACAGGAAAAAGCAGGTGATACACACCAATACCCTCCAACAAATTGTGGCTCAATACGATAAAAACAGGGATCGCTACATAACCTTTTCCTTATTGCACGCTTCCACGTATGAGAAGCTGGCAAAAATTTGTAATAGTCATAGTTTTCGATAAAATACTGATAAATTTGAGCAACTGTTGCCATCTTATCATCTGTTGCATTAATCGCAGCCCATATCAAATCGGGTTTTTGGAAAACGGGCTGCACTTGAACACTCATGGCGGGCGGCGGGTCTCTGGAGAATACTGTAACCGAAACTGGTCTTTGTCTTTCTTTAATATGAAAAGCCTAAATTGATACATTTTTGCAACCTCTTCCTTCAGTCTCAAGGCCAAGTTACAATAGCACACTGTGGTATCTTTTTTAAACGAAACACCTGCAAGTCGACACATTACTGAAGCGCATGCGCATTACAATTCATGAATATCTGCCATCTGGCGGACACGCGAAAAATTGCAACCTATTAAATCCGAACCATTCTCAATAAACACATCAACCGCGCGTCAACCGCACATGACCCTTGGCTGAGAACGCAAAATGAATGCAGCATGCTCCAGGTGAAGTGCGTCGCATTCCAGGAAAAAGCCAGGGAAAAACCGGCGATGTGTTAGACTCAGATGTGCCGCAGCAGTACATTTTAATAATCGAGAAGAAATAGATGCATGAATTACAGTGTGGAACACGTACTACCGATAAACTTGTATGAGCATGCGTGTTTCTATTGAATCTGGTTGAAATGCATATTCGTATCATTTGGGAATGACAGTTTTAATTTATGTAAATGTATATTTACCTTGATTATCCACAGGCTAAAAATTTGGTGTCAACAACCCACTGTAGAAGTATGTAGATGATAGAGTTGATCATGTAGTTGGGCTGTAGGTTCATCTAGTTTTTGGAGTTGGTTGGTCCATACTGGTAATAGTATTGGTGCAGGTACTCGGGTGGAAGCAGGTACTCGGGTGGGGGTAGGTTGGAGTGATTGGTTCGGGAAGGTCTATTATTCAATAATACTTCAAACTTCAAAAGTTGCCATCATCAAACATACCCATCCATGATGTGTGCAGTTCCCAACACCCATCTGGATTAACATAGCTGGGGACACCAATTCAGAAATAGGGACCCTTCATCCTTATGGGCAATTAGTCTGCTCTGGGGAAGCTGTGATCTGGCTATGTCAGGCTTCATTTCAGGCTGCAGTTTTTTTGAGGCAAACTGCTAAATGAATGTAACTGCATCTGTTATAAAGCAATCATTACTGCTTAAGTTGTGCCAAACAGAATTCTTCCAGTCTTTTTGGTTGGATTTTTTTTTTTTTTTGTAGAATGTGTACGTTTTTACTATATACTGATAGATATCAGATAGAGTTGCACTCTTACAGTATCTGTCCCGACTTGAATGGCACAATATGTCATATAGACATACAGTAACTGCAAGTCGGTCTTGTGTGGCATGGAGAAAGCGCCGTGTCCATGCCTTGTACAGTACAGTACAAACGTTAGGAAACAGATTTGGTTAATGCATAGCATTGTTTAATAAAGTTTGAAACTGCAACAGTAGAGATGTAGAAGGTGATTAGAAAAAGAGACAAAGTGTACATTTTGTCTTGTATTCAGACACCTGCGAGGTTACTACTGCATTGTACTATAGCATTCAGAATATCATAGGCAAAGTTTTTCAGTGTGCCACCTGCCAGCAATAATGCACTGAACTGCAACAACATAGATAATGTTACAAATAATTATTCCGGCTGACCATAGCCGAGTTGCAGACGAGGTGCAGCTTGGATGTGGACGAGGTGCAGATAACAAAGTGTTTATGCTGCACCTCACGGCGCCCGCTCTGAAAGTAATTCTTGCTACAGCTGAAGGTTAGGACAGGAAAATGTAGAGATGGGAGATAGTAGAGGTTGTAGAGACATTGAAAATTGGAGGAAAACTCTAGGCCGTACAAGGGTATTTGGCACCACAGGTGAACCTTTAGCCTTGTGCTCCCCCTCCCCATTCTCTCTCACCTCGCTTCTCATCTTCACAAAATCCCTCTCCTCATCTCACTCCTTTATCCTTTCTCCGCTCTCCTTCATCGTAATGCTCCCCCCTTCCTCCTCTCTCTTTCCTCCTTTATTATTTCTTCCCCCCTACTCATCTCTCTCTCCCCTTCATACTCTCTCTCTCGCGCCTCCCTTCATACTCTCTCACCCACCCCGCTTCACACTCTCAACCATCTTTCACCCTCTCTCCCTCTACCTCTACCCTGCTTCACCCTCTCTCTCATTCTCTAGCTGTATTTTCTTGTCAGCATTTTCCTGTAATTATCTCATTTCTGTGGTTTAGTATATGGGAATGGATGGTATTTGATGTGTTTAGCAGATTTGGGTTAGTCAAGGTAATCAAGTTGCAAAAGTCTTATCTTCGTTGAAGGTCAATTGTCCATAGACCTTATTCAATTCTTCAAAGTTCTTTGTGTGTACCTTGATAAGATAATCTTGCTGACCTTCTTCAAACTGTAAGGAATCCACTCCTGGCTTTGATTATAGCTTTTGCAGACTTCTGCAGTTGCAAAAGCTTCCTCTGGCAATCATTGGCACATGTGCTGCTTCTCATTGCAGCTTCTGCCCTGTGCTCCATCATTGGAGGAATGCTCACACACCCTCCTCCTGTGATTGGATCTCCGTCCTTTATACCCTGGGCGTTGGCACTGAAACAGTGCCGAGCACAATTTCCTAACCTGGACGTTACTGTGTCTGCCACTTGCCACCCTGGCTTGTATCCTGTATATTATCCTTTCTGGTTCTTGTCCCTGTTTCCTGAGGCCGCCTGCTAGTTCCATGCAGGGGTCCGTTCCTGACTTCTCTGCTGAAGCGTTGTTTCCTGAGGCCGCCTGCTAGTTCCATGCAGGGGTCCGTTCCTGAGTTCACTGCTGAAGCGTTGTTTCCTGTGGCCGCCTGCTAGTTCCATGCAGGGGGTCCGTTCCTGATTTCTGTGCTGAAGCGTTGGTTTCCCGACGCTGCCCTGCGGTGTACTTCGGCCAGCCTGCTGTCTCCTCCTGCTGAGACCGGCGTCATGGGCCGAGGCTGCTCCTCACGAAGAGGCCACTCCCGCGCTCACGCTCCTAAGCTGAAGCGGGGATCTCCTGACTACCTGTTGCCGAGCTCCTGCTTGAATAACGACGATGCTGCCTTCTCCAATCCTGACCCTGCTACGTACGACTACGAAATGCGCACTCCGGATCAGTCTGCGCGGACTAAGGTCGGTGATTCTATAACCCCACCTCAGCCCCGCGGTCCGGTCTCGGTTTGTGGCGAGCACAATCGTAACAGTATGCTCGGCCAGACAAAACCGGACCGCGCCGTGGCGGGGGTTGGTAAATTTTTTACTGTACCTATGTCCCAGGCTGCGGACCAGTCCCTGTTTGGAAGACCATACCTGTTTGAGAGACTGCCTCCGCCTGAGAGTGAGTTCTTATATAAAGGTTTAACCCCTCTGGAAAGATTGATTCGTAAAGAACTCCTTACTAGATCTCAGCAATTTAAAGAGGAAAGAAAGACTCAAAAGGCCCTGTCCTCCCAGATGCACCTTGCTAATTCCACCACAGATCAAAAGACTCTAGATCAGATTCTAGATGCCGGCTGTGTGTTATACCAAGATTTTGACCTAATCTTAAGTGAGCGGGACCCTTTTCTCGCTGCCTACGCACTTTCTAATCACAATCTCTATGCTGCCAGTCCTGTTACTAAACCTGTGGGGTTACCACCCTCTCCTAAGAAAGGCCAAACCATCTCCCTGTCACTCCCCGCTAAGGAAGAACCTGCCACAGTCCCTAGTCCTGAGTTAACCTCCCTGGGTTCTGTCCCTGAGGTTCTTTCTGTCTTAATCCCTGCTAGACAGGCCTATGAGTCCCTCACTGTAAATCCCTGCATCCCCCAGGTCAGTGTGTCTTCCCTAGCACCAGCAAATGCATCCTGTTTGCCCTCTCGTTCTAAACCAGAATTTCTAAATTCTGTTCCCGAGGTTATTTCTGTTTTAACCCCTGCTAGTCTGCTCTGTGAGGTCCCCATTGTTAACCCTTGTATCCCGCAGACTAAGCTGAGGTCTCTAGGGCAAGAAGCTGAAAACCCTATGTTCCCACTCTCTGAGATTAGTGTATCTTTTCCTGATTCTCAGCTACAGCCTAACTTTACCCTTGAGGTTTTTCCTATGTTAACCCCTGCAGGTCAGCCCTGTGAACCTCCCTTGGTAAATCCCTGTAGTCCGCCAGTCAAGGGCACCTCCTTAGTTTCAGAGGATGAATCCCTTATGTCCCCTGACTCAGCTAAAATTCTCGGGGCTATGCCCCCTGAACTTTCGGCAATAATACTGGCTCCAGTTAAAAGTATTCTGGAACCATTTGTTTCCCTAAGCCTGTTCGCAGAATCCCCACTCCTAGGTATGTCGCTTACCCAGTCTGTCACTCAGAGAGCTGAAATCCCTGCTTCTGAGCATAGATCCCTTTCCGTGGAATCTGTAGTCGTTTCTGATGTCCCAGACACTTTTTCCCAAATACCCACTTCAGAGACCAGCACAGTTGTGGTTGCCCCCCTTGTACTGTCTGTGTTCTCCTCTTCTCTAATCCTAGGGTTAAAAGCGAACAGTACATATTATGCCCCTTTCCAAGTGACCCCTTCTGAGATCAGCGTATCTGCTGTGACTCCCTTAGTACAATTACAGTTAGGGCCCTCCTTTTTGAAGGATCAGGTTTTCAAATTTCAAACTTCCTTTTCCCCTGATTTTGTGAACCTGCAATCTCTTCTCACTGTAGTTAAAGGTTATCCAGCAGCCGCTGAGTTAAGCTCTGCCGCTGCTAAAACTTCTGTTGTGGAAGCAACCTTCCCTAGTTCACCTCCTGTCCTTGACTCTAAGTCTGTCTCCTTGGGACTGGTGACAGCTATTAGCGTCCCTTCTACGGTCCCTCAGGCTATCACTTCAGAGATCAGCTTATCTGTCCCTGATCCCTTTCTACGCTCTGAGTATCCCCTTATGGCTTCTAGGGTCTCCCCAGCACTCCCTGTGTTAACCCTTGGCTTCTCTCTGACTTCTGAGCTAGAGCCTGTCTGCCTGCTCTCCACCTCTGCGGTAGTCTGTGAGATGCCTATCACCTTTACTAAGATTCCTGTTTTGCAAGGTATTTCTCCTATTAAGTCTGTGATACCTGCAATTCCTTTAATTGGTTCTAAAACCCCTGTCACTGAGTCTCCTATGGAGTCTGATGCTCTCACTAGGGATTCTCAGGGACCCAATTCAGAAACAAGCACAATGTTCTCTGATCTTATTACAGCAGCTAGTTCAGTTCCTGCTGGTTTCCAATCACCCACTTCAGTGACAAGCAAGATGTCCTTTGTTTCTATTGGAAAGTCTACCCCAGTTTCTTTCATTGATCATGCCACAGCCTCCGGGATGATTAAAGATTACTTTAAGTCTGGGATACCCACTCCTTTAATAATACTGTTTCACGCTGATTCGCCCACAGTATTCGGGGTATCCACTACTGACTGTATGTCTACTACCACGAACTCAGGGGTATCGCATTTGGAACTTTCAGTAATACCCGCTGTGTCTCTTTTTTCAAAAGACCCCGTCTTTAAAATGGACTTATATTTCCCTGTGTCTCCCACATTACTTGGGGTACTTACTATTGACTGTCCTGTTACAAAACTTGGGTTACCTCTCAGGAAGGTGCCTGGAGCTACCGATGTTAAGAACCCTATGTTTAAAGCAGTAATATCTCGCATTCCTTCTCCCACAGTATCAGGCGAGACCTGGGTACCTGGGACCTCCACTCCTAAGCCAAGCTCTAGTTCTCTGTTTTCCTTCTCTGTGTTGGAGGTACCCAGTGTTAACCCCAAGACTTCTATTCCTAAACCGGTTGCACCGCTTACCTGGATTCCTGCTTTCTCGGATAAGATTTGTTTTCTCACCTTTCAAACAGAGTCTTTAATTGCAGGTTTCTGTGCGGTGTCTGAAGTGTCCTTTCTGGATTGCATGTCTTCATTCTCTAGGACGAAGATACTCATGCTAGACCTATTTGCTTTGCCTGAGGCGTCCATCCCTGTTCTTGATAGCCCC
This sequence comes from Ascaphus truei, assembly GCF_040206685.1. NCBI lineage: Eukaryota > Metazoa > Chordata > Amphibia > Anura > Ascaphidae > Ascaphus > Ascaphus truei. The sequence goes on from NC_134484.1 coordinate 312,726,546, forward strand.
GCTATGGGTTTGGACGTGCTATCCCCTACTGTCTCCATGATGCTTACTATGCCCTTCGCCAGGGCCATAACTTCAGATTTCATTCCCCCAAAATTTCTGAGGCCAAAGGAGGCGGATTCTGCAACTGCATGTACCACAACCAACAATTACGTAAACACTACTACCAGCTCTCTCGAATTGCTTGGGATTACAAGCCTGGTTCGTATCAAGACTACTGCTCCAATATCTTGCAGTGAACCTGCCCACCCAATACCCTCGCTAACCACCGCCCTGAAATCCTTGGTAGCTACAGACTCTCGCAACTTCTTTCATGCTGTTTCCACCAAAGCCATTGTCTGCACCGAATTCCCCAATGTCATTTTTGTCCGATAATCTGTGTCCTGTGTTCCGTATTCTTGGACTATTACTATGCACCGGACACCTGGCTGCTGCCCTTCTGATATCCCTATTCCGGAGTCCCCTGGTCCCATTGCCCATGTACCAAAAACCGCAGTACCACCATTGTCCTTTGCGGCACTCGCCAATGTACACCTGGATTTTGGACCTAAATCTCACCTGAGACACTTCAGGAACAACTCGATGTCTCCCAGAACTATGAATGGTCCTGTCCACCCAGGCTTCTCACCCAGTGGTGGGGGTTCTGTAAGGAATCCCAACAAACCATGGGCTTTCAACGCCACCTCTCGCCTAAGGAGGTTTAGAAACAACTCCATGTCCCCCAAATCTGTGATGGATCCTGTTCGTCCGGAGTTCTCACCTGAAGGGGGGGGTACTGTAAGGAATCAACTCCTGGCTTTGATTATAGCTTTTGCAGACTTCTGCAGTTGCAAAAGCTTCCTCTGGCAATCATTGGCACATGTGCTGCTTCTCATTGCAGCTTCTGCCCTGTGCTCCATAATTGGAGGAATGCTCACACACCCTCCTCCTGTGATTGGATCTCCGTCCTTTATACCCTGGGCGTTGGCACTGAAACAGTGCCGAGCACAATTTCCTACCCTGGATGTTACTGTGTCTGCCACTAGCCACCCTGTCCCTGTTTCCTAAGGCCGCCTGCTAGTTCCACTAGTTCCATGCAGGAGTCCGTTCCTGAATTCTCTGCTGAAGCGTTGTTTCCTGAGGCTGCTTGCTAGTTCCATGCAGGGGTCCGTTCATGACTTCTCTGCTTAAGCGTTGTTTCCTGAGGCCGCCTGCTAGTTCCATGCAGGGGTCCGTTCCTGAGTTCACTGCTGAAGCGTTGTTTCCTGTGGCCGCCTGCTAGTTCCATGCGGGGGCCCGTTCCTGATTTCTGTGCTGAAGCGTTGGTTTCCCGATGCTGCCCTGCGGTGTACTTCAGCCAGCCTGCTGTCTCCTCCTGCTGAGACCGGCGTCATGGGCCGAGGCCGCTCCTCACGAAGAGGCCACTCCCGCGCTCACGCTCCTAAGCTGAAGCGGGGATCTCCTGACTACCTGTTGCCGAACTCCTGCTTGAATAACGACGATGCTGCCTTCTCCAATCCTGACCCTGCTACGTACGACTACGAAATGCGCACTCCGGATCAGTCTGCGCGGACTAAGGTCGGTGATTCTATAACCCCACCTCAGCCCCGCGGTCCGGTCCCGGTTTGTGGCGAGCACAATCGTAACACAAACTAACCCTATTCTGCATTCTAGCGTTAACCCAACCCTTGCTGGTTCATGCTTGCACAGTTTCATTATATTACTCAGTCTTTCTTATGGGGGTCTGTTTTGGGGGTCTTACAGTCCAAAGTGATAACATCTCTAAACTATGCTCCCCCCCCCTTACATCTAAGCCCTCATCCCCAAATACATCCACGTTTCCTTCTACCTTATTACCTCCTCTCACTCTTGCCTACAAGACTTCTCTTGTGCTTTTTCTGGGATTCCCTACTATGTACCATCTGATTTTCCAACAGCTTCACATGTTTAAAATCTCCCTAAAAACACAACTTTGCAAGGAAGACTACTTGCCATACCTCTAACATCCAACCGCTATAATTCTCCCACCTCATTGGGTCTAGCTGTGTGGCTGCACAAACCCCCACCCAATTCAACATCACCCGCACAAAAAAAAAAAAAACCTACGTAGATTCAGCTGTCAGGCTGGGACATATTCCAATCTTAGCCACATCTTATCCTACAATGAGCTACTTTACCTTCTTGTTTCAACATTATCCCTCATTCCTTCTATATTGTAAAATCTCACGAGCAGGGCCCTCATTAACCCTTTGGCTGCGGGCCCTCGGCCTGCGCTGCACCCGCGCCTGTGATTCAGACGGCACGTGCAGCCGAGTCCCCTGGTCTGCAGAGAGCTGCAGGGGAAAAAACAGGGGAGGCGTGACGGGGGAGTGATGGGGCTCGGCTGTGACATCACCCGGCAAGTTTGCCCTCATTGACAGAACCACCAGGAGGCGTGGCCTAGCGCTCCGTCGCGACTCCTGCTCTCAATTTTCTTGAGCAGGAGTTTCTGTTGTTGCAGCGTGGCGGCCACCCCTCGCAGTGGGCCTGACCCCATTGTTGGGCGGATCTTGTCCCTGCAGCGGGCACTGCAGTAGCCAGCGGGAACCTGGCCTTAGTATCTGTCTTTGCATGCTGTCATCACTTGTATATACATATTTATGTAATATAAATAGCTCTATACCACATTGTACCGCACTGCAGAATATGTTTGTGCTTTACAAATAAACTATAATAATAATAATAATAAATAGATGCTTCTATTCAACATTAGACAAATACTGTAGGAAAACTACTATGTATTATTCCAAGAATCACTTGGAATAGAGAGACTATCTGTATATTACTTGTATATAGGAGACTAATACTTTTCCTGAAAGGTTATTTATATTTTAAATGGTCATCCTGATTTATATATATTAATATATTTATTTTAGTTTGCAATATCATTTTTTATCTCGCTTTATTTTAGTTTTGTATGTTTTAGCTGTAGAATAAAAGTTAAGTTTAATGCAGCATTGAAAGGATATACTATAGAGTGCAGTAATGCGGACACTTTATTCTTGTGTAGTTTTTAATTTTCAATTCTCCCTTTTTGCACCTATCCTATTCCTAAATTAGCTAAGCAAGATCATCTTCTCTTTATGCTGGAAATACAAACAGTCTACATGTACAATTCTTCATCTATTGTGGTATTGTTCCAAAGTTCTCCAATTTTGGAATTAGGTTAAAATAAGAACAGATCTTGTATTAAGCTATGATTTATAAACTTTAAACAACGTTATTCTTATTTGGTTTCCTTAATAAAATAGGAAATCTAGAGAAATCAAGGTTTTTTTGGTTACTTAGAGCGTCCGTCACAGACTGAAAAAAGATAAGTGCAGGTATGGAAAACAGAAAAAATATTGGTCAGTGGATTCATTTAATGGTTGAATTAGCTGTTTTTGAAACAGTCTCATTTGAACAAAACATAAGAAAAAAATTAGGATTAGTGTTACACTTACCTCTGCCATGTCTTTACATTCCCTAGGGAACTTCAGATGCGACAGAGGTCGCTGCATCACGTGTAAACATTTAGGTACAGATTCCAGTTTCACGTCTTTACAAAAAAGGCACTACATTTAAAGTCAAGGGCAATATCAATTGCCTTAGTACATTGGTTGCGTACATGCTTTCATGCAGTTGTGGCCCACACTTTCACTTAGTACCCATTTTTAATAATAATTATTTCTAATAATGCTCACAGTGTATCGAGGCACTCTACTCGTGTACACAACAAGGACTCCTTGTCTTTAACAATTGTAGGACAAGAAGTCATCTCTCCCCTTAAAATGGGGAGAGTGGTGGTGGGGCGTGGCATGCAGAAGAAGACTTGCAGCTCCTGAGCTCTTGGCCACAGAACCACAATAAATGTTTTTCCCCTTATAAACCTATAGGGAAATAGCCCCAAACTCAGCAGCAGGAAACCCGGGTGCTGTAGACCACCCCAATTACATAAAACCCCACAAAATAACCCACTTGCCTGCGGAGGAGAAGGAGTAGCTAGGAGGCGAGGCGCAACGGCCATCTTGCGCTGACTGATTGCCTCCCTCTAAAGACCGGCAATCGGTCTGTTGAGCTGGGGGAGTCGAAGAAAGTCCTGGCATACTGGTAAGCGGTGCAGCGGGTCACCTGATGAGAGTCCCGGCACTGCTGTGGGAGAGCAGCTGGCGGCTTGTAAGGCAGTGGCGGGGAGTTGGAGATAGGAGGGTGGCCATCTTGTTTTGCCGCTCAGCAGGGGTGGGTGCCATCGGAGCGAGTAGGTTGTCTCCCCCCCCCCCACCTGCCTCATGGACTGGAGCCATCTTTGGGCCGAGGAGACCTTGCACAGGAATCCCCTGGGGAAGAGAGTCCTCATCAACTGGTGGCAGCGCTGTCTGTCCCTCTGGCCCAAAAAGGCGGCCGTGGGCCTCTGAGAGAGTGCAGAGTGGCGTGGTGTGGTCTGGCTGCTGGGAGCTGTAACAGAGAAGAACAACCTTCTCCTGAGTACCCCACCAGAGGGGAAATAAATAAATAAACCAGAAAAAAATATAAAAATAAGCACTCTGAATGAGATAGTGTACCCTCCCCCCCCCCAACCCCCGCCACCAACATCTGGTGACCAGACTGGGGACTGGGATCGCTAGAACAAAAGCTATAGACTCAGGAGAGACAAGAAGGAGCCCAACTACATTACACGCCACCCACTATTAATTACAAATAAAGACAATTGCACTTTTGAGACAACTGATTACGTCACTGAGGACAGTGGAGTAGCGAGGGAGCTCTGAAGATCCTCACAAAGAATGTAAATAAAAAAAATTCTGATTCATTTTGCCAAACCCTAAAGGTGACACACCCCCGCCATACAGTCAGACATGACTGTTAAACAAAGAATGCTGCAATTTCCGGACGTTGGTCACTACTTTAAAGCAGCAAACAGCAGGGCCGAGGGAGGAAAATAAAAATGGCGCTGCCATGTGGGCGACCCCCGACAGAGAAGGGGAACTAGCGCCTGAAATACCAGGAGGAGAGGAACTCACGAAAACATATGGAAACTTATTCCTAAATATGCGGCTTGCCTTTCAAGAAGACCTGAAAAAGGCAGCAAGTGGCCTTAAGTTATAGATCGATGTCCTAGCACAGCGCACCGCAGACCTCCAGCTTCAAATTACATCAGACGATGAAATAGTTCACTTAGGGCATGAAATTAACTACTTGAAAGATGGCCTGGAAGACCAGGAAAATTGTGACAGATGTCAGAATACTGTATAAGGATTAGAAACATTCCTGAAACAACCATGCAAGAAAACCTCCACTCTTACCTTGCTAAGCTCTTCATGGCAATTGTCCCAGATCTTCAGGAGGCAGAGCTAGTAATTGATCGTGCCCACAGGGCCTTGGGCCCTAGATCTGAGGACCCGAAGAGAAGGAGGGACACAATAGTCGGCTACATTACTATGCAACAAAGAAAAAATAATGAACGCATGCAGGGAAATATTCTATTAAAAAATAAGTCACTGCAACTGTTCAGTGACCTGTCATGAGTAACAATAACTAGGAGACGAGAGCTGAGTCCCCTAACTATACTTCTAAAAAAACAACGGGATCCGTTATCGTTGGGGGTTCCCATTTAAATTGATAGCGGTCAAAAACGGGAGGCACTTCACCTTGAGATATCTGGAAGAAGCCAATCAGTTCCTCAAATCACTAGGTATATCCCCTGAAGACCAGCAACAGGAGCCAACAAAGACGCATGCGGAAGATCGTAACATGTTCCCCATAGAAGCATCAGAAAAATTGGCGGGCCAGTGGCCCTCTGGGGCAGGTGATTAGGGGACTCTGTGCTGCTTCCCTGGGCTGAGGCAGTTACTTCCTCCCCCCCCCCATCTCGCCATGGACTGCACCGATAATGCTGGACAGCCCCGGTGAAATATAGAGCCTCGTGCAGTACATCACTCACCCTTGAGCGGAGGCCCCGATCTCGGTGCGTGGGTTTGGATCTTGTCTTCACCCCGCCTCTGACGGGGGAACGGGGAGGGTTGTGGGGGGATTAGGACCACACATGGACCTCGACGTGGGCTGGGGGGGGTGTGAGGTAGGGGAGTAGCATGAGACCACAAAAGGTTCCACTATGATGGGAGAGAGGTGGAGAGGCTCAACATCAGCATCACCCTAGATTTGGTGGGTGGATGAGTGGGTGGAGGCTTTTTGAGGAACCCTTGGAAAGAGGGGGACAGTCCCAAAACAAGGAACCCCTACTCTGCTTGCAGCACTAGCTAATAATAACTTCACGAAGGGACAAAAACATCCAAGTTACACACATCCCTCTCCCACACATATGGTTGAGCTTAATGTTTGTGTTATCTAATTCAGATATGTTCAGAAATGTTTTGTATACACTAGAAATGTTTAATTACACTCTGATGAAGTTATAAGGCCAATAGGTTAAAATGTTAAGGTACAAAGTGGTTTGAGACTCTCTATCCCCCCCTGCCCTCTACAAATCTGTACAAATGGAAAAAAAGTCCTGTAGCATGGGGCAACAAACAGATACATGCTAAACATATACAAATATACATAGGAAAATAGGTGCTCTCCCTCCATGCGCCATGTTCCACCCTTCCCCTCCTCCCCTTCACCCCTTTTCCCCCTTGGTTACCCCTGACCCGTGTTGGGCCTGGGCATTGTGTATGCATTACTGTGACTGCAAAATATGAGACAACTGCCATTTTTGTGTTTTACCTTTTCCAGAGGTGCTGGGACGGGGAGATTTTCAGGAGTTAAGTTTCAGGGTGGGTTTGCCAGAGAAAGTTGTTAGAGATTGTGGCTACTGTATGTATCGGGGTTCCCAAGTTATGAGTTACTCCAGAAATGAATCTGAGAATCAAGTGAGATTCTCGGATACATGGGAGCCCAGTGCTCTAGGCAGACCCCCATCCTGAAAACGTTCTTGCGACTCACCCCTAGGACGTACTGCTTCAGCATAATCCAGGAAAAGGTAAAATGAGGCACAGGTTCCCTAGTATAAGGGAGGAAGCCCAAGTAATGCCCATGTACTCTGAATCCAGGATAGGGGTACAGGGAGGAAATCATATCATGTGTTAAATGTATGAATTGTGGTAGCTCCCACTCTGGATAAAGCTGAGAGTTTATTGGGGGGTAAGGAAAATGTTTAATTCATGTTAGAATAAAACTGTGTAAGCTAGGTTTTAAAGTATAGCAGGGATGGGCTCGTAAGTGTAGCAACAGTTAAGGTTTTCACCATCTCTCTCTCCCCAACAGACTTAGTGCATGTTAATACAGAATTGTAGAAAAGTTTAGGTTATTGAAATCAGTATATTTTTAAGCAGTAGTGTTTTAAGATATGGTTAACCTTCCTGCATTAAATTAGACAGGATCTTTAGTCTGCAAAGACCCAGTGGGGGGCTGAGGACTAATCAAAGGAACATTTGTCCTAAAAGTGTGAACCATTTGTTAGCCTTCCTGGTGAAGTGAAACACTAATATTCGCAGCTTCAAAGAGTCAGTTCAAACGCAAGGAGCTAGAGGTGTGAATCATTTGTCAGCCCTTCCGTGCTAATTGAGGCCCGTATCCTCAGATCAAAGAAGCCATGTGGCCAATGCCAGACTTAATGTCATTTGAGCCAAGGGGGGGTTGAATAGTGAGTGGGCAAAATGGTGGTTCGGGCACATGTTTTCTCACTACTCTGAAGCTAGGTGAGTGGTGGGGGAAGATGAAATTTTTGTTGCGATACTGAGGCTGTGTACCAGTTGTTGCAGGACTGGAAGAACCTGACGATAGGTGGAGAAATTGGTTCCCACGCCAGAGATTGGCTGTACATTATGGAAATAGGACATTTGGAGTTTTTAAAAGTTGTTGCAGTCAGTCAGACAGTTAGTTCCATCAGTTCCATCTAAGAGTTCCATCTAAGAGTTCCATCAGTTCCATCATGTAAAGAGATTCATCAGTTCCATATTGTGTGATTCACCTGAGATTCCGTCCCATTTGAGAAGTTCCAGCTTTGAGTAAATGTCTAAATTTCTCAGAGAATAAGTGACGAGATTCCAACAGTAAGAGGCTACGGGAATGAAAAGTGGCGGGATTATTTTGCTGTGTGTTTGCAACTAAGAAAGATTAGTTTTGTTATCCCAGTTTCCAAAGTAAGTATGTCTTTTTCCTGTAATTTGTGTAACATAGTTGTGTACATTCTTTATGTGAATACATTGCAATTTATTTTATCTCGCTGCTTTCTCAATCAATGATCCCGGTAATTAAGAGGTTAAAAGCTTGTTCTACCGTGACAGTCTTATTTTAATTTCACCTATTAAATGGTCTCCATTGCTTACCTCTCACACATCTCTTACAACCTCCCTAATGCGGTTTCCTGGATTATCCGGAGCCCAACCACTAGGCCGCAAGTGGGATCCTACTTGCCGATGTAGCATAGTCATCATTACTGTCAGCCTTGAACTGAGTGAAGATGAGGGCCCCCAGAGCCCTGCATTGTCCAGAAGCCCTACCCACGGATTGTCCGCTCATATAACCCGATCTACCCATGCAGATGGAGGATTTCAGTCCCCAACCAATATCATTGGGGCCTGCATGGCCCTCTCCTGAGAAAAGCCCCAGACCAGACGAAGCCAATCCAGAGAGAGCCTGCAACGGACAGTCAGATTGCTGGAGTCGACACTCTTCTGGAGGCACGGACATAGAGGAGGTATTACAGAGATTAGCAAAATCGACAAAATTGCGCAGTCCTCCCAAGGTCATCACTATTGCAAGCTGAAAGCCTTCTATGGGGTGTGGCCCACGCCACTGGGAGAAGAGGAGTTTGCAGAGTAGAGAGACCATATGGTGCAAGTGCTGCCAGAATGGACTTGCACGGACGCTATCAAGAGACAGCAAACTGTGGAGTGTCTGCAGCCCCCGGCCGCCAACATAGTACGATTATATCATGAGTACCATAAAGAGGCAGATTCTCAAGATCTGATTCAGGCTTTAACCAAAGCCTATGACACTAAGGACAAACCCATTGTGCTGCTGGCCCAGTTCCATGCCCTCAAGCAAAAGGAGGGGTTAGAATAATCCGATTTTCTGCGGCGGCTACAGCTTGCACTGTGGACCCTGATTAACAAGGTCACCCGCGTGGCTGAGTTGGATGATTATGGAACCAAGCAATTCCTGCGGGGATCATCGCTCACACACACCCTCGTGGCCAGGATCTGCTACACTCTCTCTACAGAGAATCCTCCTAACTTTTAGGACCTAATGGACCAAATATAAGAACAAGAGGTCATCTTGCAGTTTCAGACTCCCAAGACGTCCCGGGAATTCTCCAAAGGGGAGAGTAAAGCCACTCCATCTAAGAAGCCTAGTGCGAAGGAAGATTCTGAGGACAATACCCCCTAGGGTCCTTCACAACAGACCCCCTCGATGCCTAGGAGATTGGCTCCTAACTCGGACTTTTGTGTGACCCGAAGCAAGCATTGTTTCAACTGTCACCAAGAAGGTCACATCACCAGGACTGCCCAAAGTCAGATACTTCCACCCCCAGAGCTATGGCCTTCACCGTAAATTCAGCAGAACAGCCATCCACATCCTCGGATAGTGCCCCTGCGCCTAATTCCGAAGAGGAGGCCCCACCGGATGCCTATAATCGAGTAGGACCTGCAGCTATAGTGAGAGTTCTAGCGGAGGGCATCAACTCATCCGCGTTGCTAGACACTGAGTTTCAATTGACCATCATTTACCGGCCATTCTACCACTTGCATGTGAAGCATCTGCCTAAGCAGTCGGCTGAGAAGATGAAATGATGGGGTCTTAGTAGCAAAGACTACCCCATTGATGGCGTGATTCAAGTGCGGTTGGATATACCGCAGCTCAATACCAACAAAACCCACCCCATGCAAGTGGAAGCCTTGATATGTCCTGAGCCCCAGGAACATCCAAGTTCTCCCATCATATTGGGAACAAATGCTGATATGGTACTTGCCCTGATCCGTGCCTATCTGCAAGAAGCTGGCGAATTACCCCTATTCGCTCTGAAGATTCACCCTGCATTCAAGGAGGAATGTCATAGAATCTCTGCTCAAGAAGGATTTGGACAGTTCTTCAACCTGGAGAAAGGGTTGACAGAGATTCCACCAGGGGGAGTGAGGCACATGGCTTCTGTAACTAACTACTCGGGCCGCGATGAGGCAACTGGTACCTTTCCTTAGAGACCCGGCTGAAGAGGATGCCAAGAGAGGATTCAAGGATGGTGCCAGAAATAAAAGAGTGGAAGTCTGCACCTTCACCAGTTCAAGCTGACCATCCAAATATTTCACCTCCTCCTGTACGAATTGACATTGGTCAAGTACTGGGTCGGATATACCCGATTACTCAGAATCCCTGGCTCATGTAAACGTGGCTACCATACGAGAAGCCCGTACCAGATTGCAATTCAACTTCTGGAAATCGACCTTGCCTGTGTAGTGGAAAAAACGGCAAAGCGACAAGCTGGCAGAACGTAAAGAGGTGTTCTCCACCAGTGAGATGGATGGGGGCTGCAGCAAGAGTGCTCAACACATAATCCCATTGAATGACGCCACGCCATTTTGGGCATTCCAGATGCGTAGCCCCCAGGGATATGGAGGACGTGAGGGACGTCCTGAAGGAGATGGAGACGGTGGGTATTGTAACAGAGTCCCATAGCCCCTATGCCTCTCCTATTGTGGTAGTGCGGAATAAGAATGGGTCCATTCGCCTATTCATGGACTACCGCACCGTGAACCGCCACACAGTACCATACCAATATACCTTGCCGCAGATTGAAGAAATCCTCAGCGCCTTATCAGACAGTCAGTGGTTCAGCGTGCAGGACCTGAGATCTAGATACTACCAGGTACACATAAGCCCCGAAGAAGATAGCGTTTGTCTTCCCCCTCAGGTTTTCCCGGATGCCCTAAGGCATTTGTGGTGCACCTGCGACATTCCAGAGGATAATGGAAAAGACCATTGGGGACATTAATCCTCAGGAATATATGGTCTATCTGGAACGATATCATTGTGTTCAGAAGAACGTTAGAAGAGCATGAAGAGCACTTTCTGAAGTTTCTGGACCGACTGTAAAAAGAAGGTCTCAAGTTGTCCTTGGACAAATTTCACTTCTGCTGCAATTCCGTCACCTATGTAGGTCACACAGTGTCCGCAGAAGGAGTGGCTACGACCCCGCTAAGGTAGAAACCGTAGTGAACTGGCCCAGACCAGATAACGTAATGGAGCTGTGATGCTTCCTGGGGTTTTGCGGATATTACCGCAGATTAGTAGAGGGGTACTCCATCAAGACCAAAGTCCTCAACAACCTGATCTACCGAGGAACCTCGGCAAAAAGCTGCAAATCCGCGAGCACCGTTCGGGGACAAATAGACGTCCGCCTGCGAGAAGGCATTCACAGGGCTCAAAAAAAGCCTCACTGAAGCCCCTATCTTGGCTTATGCCGATCCGGAGCAGCTATACATCCTGCATGGGATGCCAGCTTCATGGCTGGGAGCCATGTTACATCAAAAATACCCTGCCGGCCTGCACCCAGTGGCGTATGTAAGTTGCAGCTTGAAACCGAGTGAACAAAACTATCCAGTTCACAAATTGGAATTTCTAGCACTCAAGTAGCGGTAGTCGAGAAACTGCATGATAATCTGTACAGGGTTTCTTTTGAAGTACGAACAGATATTAACCCCCCGACATATATCCTGACCTCTGCCAAGTTAGATGCAACCGACCACAGGTGGTTGGCTGCCCTGTCTAATTATCAGTTCACGCTGAAATACAAGCCAGGACCTTTAAACATCGGAGCTGATGCTCTGTCCAGAAGCTATTATCAAAAAGAGAAAGTTGTAAGCCCCACAGAACAGGGCTTACAGAAACTCCAAACTGGGGCACTCTGAGGTGGGTACAAAAAAGTTTATATTTATTGAACAAGCAATTGAAAAGGACAAAACAGACTTACTATAATAAAAACACATAAAAACATGTAGTGGACCGTCCCCTATGTAAATGTTATTATATGCAATAAACAATATAGTAATACTAAAGGGTTCTGTGTGTATTTAGAATGGTAAGGCACATGTCAATAACGAGCCCTAGTATAAATAAATACACTACCATGGTAAGAAAATCTCACAGTAATACCAATTAAAACATGCAAGTAGCTCAAAAATCATAAACCTCAGTAGAAATCAGCATACCAATGAGTAGATATGTGCAAACTGCAACAGTATATACAGAGCAAACCCTGGTGGAACTACAGCAACAATAAATTCGGAACATACAATGAGTGCAAAATGTAATTCCTGTGCTGAATAAATGTAACAATTCTATCCCCAGAGGAGTCTAAGGCTATGGAAAAAAATGCATGTGAAGCATATCGAGGCTATGAGGGCAATGAAGGGTTCAAATGAAACAAATATCAAGGCACAAAAAAAATTGCTAATTCCAGATAACTCAAATGAGAGTGGAAAGCCTTGGACAAGCTCTATATATATATAAACACAGTCCATGTGTTGCATGCAGATCAAAATAGGGCAATAGCATATAAATCATGTAAAATATACAATGCAAGCCCATAATCCACTAATTGAAAGAAGAAAGAGGTTACCCAACACGTAGGTTGCCCTATTACAGCTAAAACGACTTCAGTGGTGTGTAACTGAAGCAGTCCAAATTGCAAGCATGATGTCACTTTAAACCCGCAAGCAGCAAGCGTGAAATTTGGCTAGAGCAATTCAATGCCCATTGTAGACTCCGGTGCTGTACTAGATGTTAAAAGGTTGATTAAGATAGTGTGAAGACACGCTGCCATTCACTTCTGCTGTTAAATTTGCTGCTGATTGCTACATATTGCGGAGCAGGGTTATTGAGCAGGGATGCACGGTGTTAGGCTGGATACCAGGGGCAGGGCCGCCAACAGAAGGGGACAAAGGATACTGGCATTCCGGGCCCCGTGGGTCAGGGGGGCCCGGCCGCCCGGGCCCCCTGCGTGGCCGGGCGCCAGTTAATGAAAAAAAATATGAAAAAAAAACCACTGCACCCGGCGCCGGGTCTCCCATTTGGCAGCGCCGGAAGTGCGTGCATGCATGCATGCATGTATGTATGTATTTATGTATGTATGTACGTACTGTATGTACTGTATGTATGTATGTGTATATATATATATAAGACACACACTTAAAAACATAAAAACATAAAAACATAAAAATACTAAAGACAGCCTATGAAAATATATATGTATCAAAAATATAAAGAGAGGACTACTAATCAAACACTATCAGTATTACAAAAAAAAAAAAAAAAAACTAAAATGTGTCTAAATAAAGTTTAAATAATGACAACAAAGTAGTTTAGTCTAACATAATAGGCAGTGTTCGACAATTGTATACATTTACTCGCCCGGGGCGGGTGGATTTAACCCCTGGGCGAGTAACTATTGGCCCAAGCAGCACACGTGTTTTTTTTTTAAATTCCCCCGTTCGCGCTGAAATTTCCCTGCTCGCGCTGAAAAAAAAAAAAAAAAAAAACTCCCCTACCTGACTCCTGATTGGCGCGCGCTCCAGGCTTTGTGGGCGCGCGGCCAGGCTCTATATGAGCCCGCCCCCAACGAGCGGCCATTCTGCCTGGAGCTCTGTTGGAGGGTAAGTACTCTCCATGCTGCGGCCCCTCTGCTCCTTCCCTGCGATCACCCTGGTCCCCACATGGCTCCCTACTCCCCACCGCGGAAGCTCTCCTGTCCCCTGCTCCTGTCCCATTCCCCTCCTCCTGTCCCCTGCTCCTGTCCCCTCCTCCTGCTCCTGTCCCCTCCTCCTGCTCCCTTCCCCTCTTCCTGCTCCTGTCCCCTGTCCCCTCATCCTGCTCCCTTCCCCTCCTCCTGTCCCCTTCCCCTCCTCCTGTCCCCTTCCCCTCGATCCACCGATCGATGTCAGGGGCGGGAGGTCCCCGCTGCTGCAGCCCGGTTGGCTTGCGGGGGGGGTTGGGGGGGGGCTCGGCCCTCACCACGTGCCTCCCATGCGTCCCATACCTTCATGATGGCGCATCCACCGCATGAGGTGGGGGGATGTCGGCCTGCCCCCCCCCCCCCCCGCCACGAGCATCATGCCGCCGCGGGCTGGGGGGGAAGAAGCAGCCTGCAGCTTGGCCAGGCACTGTGACATGCCGGCGAGGGGAGCAGGGCAGTGGCGGCCACGGCGGGGCTGACTGTCACCTGGGGCGCCCAGTGGGGGATACCTCGCCACGTGCCTCCCACCCACCCTGCTGATTGGGGGGGGGGATGTCGGCCTGCCCCCCACACGAGCGGGAGATGGGCGCGGGTGGGTGGGGGATTTGCGTGGTGCTGGTCGCGGCCTTTCCTCCCCTGTGTGTGTGTGAGAATGTGTATGTGTGTGTGTGTGGGAGAATGTGTGTGTGTGTGTGAATGAATGTATGTGTGTATGGGAGTATGTGACACCAGAGGTCCCCCCCAGTCAGTAACCCCCCCCCAGTCAGTAACCCCCCCCCCAGTCAGTCACCCCCTCAGTTAGTAACCCCCCCAGTCAGTAACCTTCCCCCCAGTCAGTCAGTCACCCCCCCCCTGTCAGTCACCCCCCAGTCAGTGTCAGTCACCCCCCAACCCCAGTCAGTGTCAGTCACCCCCCCACCCCCAGTCAGTGTCAGTCACCCCCCCACCCACAGTCAGTGTCAGTCACCCCCCCACCCACAGTCAGTGTCAGTCACCCCCCCACCCCCAGTCAGTGTCAGTCACCCCCCCCACCCCCAGTCAGTGTCAGTCACCCCCCCACCCCCAGTCAGTGTCAGTCACCCCCCCACCCCCAGTCAGTGTCAGTCACCCCCCCACCCCCAGTCAGTGTCAGTCACCCCCCCCACCCCCAGTCAGTGTCAGTCACCCCCCCACCCCGTCAGTGTCAGTCACCCCCCCACCCCCAGTCAGTGTCAGTCACCCCCCCCACCCCCAGTCAGATGTCAGTCACCCCCCCAACCCCAGTCAGTGTCAGTCACCCCCCCCACCCCCAGTCAGTGTCAGTCACCCCCCCACCCCCAGTCAGTGGTCAGTCACCCCCCCCTCCCCCAGTCAGTGTCAGTCACCCCCCCACCCCAGTCAGTGTCAGGTCCCCCCCCCCACCCCCAGTCAGTGTCAGTCACCGCCCCACCCCCAGTCAGTGTCAGTCACCCCCCCACCAGTCACCCCTGCCCCACCCAGCCACTCACCCAGCAAACCACTCAACCAGCCAGTCACTCACCCAGCCTCTCTCTCTGTGGTATCACCCACCCTCTGTGTGTGTCACACACCGTTTCTCTCCTCTGTCTCCCCCACACACTCTCTCTCCCCCCACACACTCTCTCTCCCCCCCACACTCTCTCTCTCCCCCCACACTCTCTCTCTCCCCCCCACACTCTCTCTCTCCCCCCCACACGCTCTCTCTCCCCCCACACTCTCTCTCTCCCCCACACTCTCTCTCTCTCTCTCCCCCACACTCTCTCTCTCTCTGCTCTCTCTCTCTCCCCCACACTCTCTCTCTCTCTCTCCCCCTCCACTCTCTCTCTCTCTCCCCCCCACTCTCTTTCCCCAACACTCTCTCTCCTCTCTCCCCCACACACTCTCTCTCTCTGCTCCCCACACACTCTCTCTCTCTCCCCCACACTCTCTCCTCCCCCCACACTCTCTCTCTCCCCACACACTCTCTCTCTCTCTCCCCCACACTCTCTCTCTCTCTCTCTCCCACACTCTCTCTCTCGCTCTCTCTCTCTCCCCCACTCTCTCTCTCTCTCCCCCCCACTCTCGATTCGCCCAACACTCTCTCTCCCTCTCTCCCCCACACACTCTCTCTCTCTCTCCCCCACACACTCTCTCTCTCCCGACACTCTCTCATCTCCCCCCCCACACTCTCTCTCTCTCCCCCACACTCTCTCTCTCTCCCCCACACTCTCTCTCCCTCTCTCCCCCACTCCCTATCTCCCCCACACTCTCTCTCCCTCTCTCCCCCAACACTCTCTCTCCCTCTCTCCCCCACACTCTCTCGCCCCACACACACTCTCGTCTCTCCCCCCCAACACTCTCTCTCTCCCCCCCACACTCTCTCTCTCCCCCCCACACTCTCTCTCTCCCCCCCACACTCTCTCTCTCCCCCCCACACTCTCTCTCTCCCCCACACTCTCTCTCTCCCCCCCACACTCTCTCTCTCCCCCCCACACTCTCGTCTCTCCCCCACACTCTCTCTCTCCCCCCCACACTCTCTCTCTCTCCCCCCACACTCTCTCTCTCCCTCCCCCCACACTCTCTCTCTCTCCCCCCACACGCTCTCTCTCCCCCCCCACACGCTCTCTCTCTCCCCCCACACTCTCTCGCTCCCACACACTCTCTCTCTCTCTCCCCCACACTCTCTCTCTCTCTGCTCCCCACACTCTCTCTCTCTCTCCCCCACTCTCTCTCTCTCTCTCTCCCCCCCACTCTCTCTCTCTCCCCCCCACACTCTCTCTTTCCCCAACACTCTCTCTCCCTCTCTCCCCCACTCTCTCTCCCTCTCTCCCACACACTCTCTCTCTCTCTCTCCCCCACACTCTCTCTCCCCCCCATCTCTCTCTCTCCCCCCCCCCACTCTCTCTCTCTCCCCCCCACACTCTCTCTCTCCCCCCACACTCTCTCTCTCCCCCCCCCCCACACTCTCTCTCTCCCCCCCCCACACTCTCTCTCCCTCTCTCCCCCACACTCTCTCTCCCTCTCTCCCCCACACTCTCTCTCCCTCTCTCCGCCACACACTCTCTCTCCCTCTCTCCCCCACACTCTCTCTCCCTCTCTCCCCCACACTCTCTCTCCCTCTCTCCCCCCACTCTCTCTCCCCCACACTCTCTCTCCCCCACACTCTCTCTCCCCCACACTCTCTCTCGCCCCACACTCTCTCTCTCCCCCACACTCTCTCTCTCCCCCCCCCACTCTCTCTCTCTCTCTCCCCCACACTCTCTCTCTCTCTCCCCCACACTCTCTCTCTCCCCCACACTCTCTCTCTCCCCCACACTCTCTCTCTCTCCCCCTCCCTCTCTCCCCACACTCTCTCTCCCAACACTCTCTCTCCTCTCCCCAACACTCTCTCTCCCTCTCCCCCACACGCTCTCTCCCTCTTCCCCACACTCTCTCTCTCTCTCTCCCCCACACTCTCGCTCTCTCTCTCCCCCACACTCTCTCTCTCTGTCACTTCCCACACTCTCTCTCTCTGTCACTCACACTCTGGATCTCTTATTTACCCTATATATCTTAACTGCCCTATACTACACCGAAATCTTAACTACCCTATACTGCTTTCTTCCAGATCTGGCTCAAGCTTCACACGGAATACATCGGAACCCCCCCCTAACCCAGAAGACAGGTAATGAACACCTCCCCAATGTATAACATTGTGGGAATGAGCGTACCTGGACATTGAGGGACTGCGGATCAGGTAAGATCCCCAGGTGGGATTGTTGCTTTAGATATTGTGAAGCGGGGACATCCAGACATTGGTTAAGGGGTTCAGGAAACTAGTCATTCACACCTGGCTTTTATTTCTAGATCGACATTTACACACACACATGTAACAAGGACTAATTGTAGTATAATGTAATACAATAAATACATTTATGTCAAAAACGAATGTTGCTTCTGACTAGGAATTTATTAAATGTATTTTATTTATATATTTTATTTTAAAGCGGGGTTGGGGGCGGGACTAGGGCGGGGTTGGGGGCGGGACTAGGTGGCGAGTAGATTTTTTGGTTGGGCGAGTAGATTTTTGGGTGATTTGTCGAACACTGATAATAGGCAATACAAAATATATTCCCACTGACATATGGAATATATTTTGTATTGCCTATTATGTTAGACTAAACTACTTTGTTGTCATTATTTATTTGATACATATATATTTTCATAGGCTGTCTTTAGTATTTTTATGTTTTTAAGTTAGTGTATCTTGTTGTTTAATCAATAAAATCTTGTTCATTTTTTCTGAATTGGCGGAGCATCTGTTTCTTTTTAACCATCTTTATCTTATAGATTAGTTTAGGTGTAATTTTAGAGTGCTACTAAGGGGATTGTCTTTGTTCTTTTCATCTGTGTGTCTTATATAGTTTTCACTATCCCCTAGCACCATCAGGTCCTATTTAATTTATATACTGACTTTAATTGGGGTATATTTTATTTTACCCTTATAGTTAGTTTTATTAAAGGGCTTGAGTTAACCTTATAGTATTATGTGTTGAGCAACTTCTCCTTTTGTGTGTTCTATATATATATATATATAGTATATATATAATATATATATTGTGACAAACGACTTACTCCGGGGCTCCGCCGTCTGTCCGGGACTGTTAAGCGATAACTTAAACTTAGATATTCCCTGACTCAGGGTTGGAAGTGGCTTGTCCACTTCACCAACAAAATAAGTACCTTTGCAGTCTTAGACAAACGAACAGAGTGATTGAACCTGTTTGGGAAGAGGCTTCCCCTTCTGTAGTTCAGCAGCCTTCCAGCCTCCAGGCTCTTGGGGAGAGGGGGAGAGGAAACAGGAAACAGGAAACAGGTCTTATATACCTGATCTCTAATCAGCATGACAGGTGACAGAAAACAGGCAGCAGACAAACTGTGGAATGGAGTGCGTGTACCACGAGGCTGCCCTGTTCAGCCTAGACAGGACAGAAACTGTTCAGTATCCTGGGAGCCCTGTATATGGAATTTATTACCATCCCCTGGTTTCTGTCACATATCCTCCCCCCCAGCTCAGACCTCGAGCGATGAGCGACCATGAATATTAGGGAGTGCATCCTTGACAACCCGTCGGCATTGCCATGTTTGTGCCCTGACCTGTGTTCCACAGAACATTTAAAGGGTTGGAGGCTTAGGAACCACCTGGTCACTCTAGCATTCTTCTCCCTGTTTTGACACATCCAGGTAAGGGGTGCATGATCTGTGACCAACTGGAATTTTCTCCCCAACAGATAGTATTTGAGCGTCTCTACAGCCCACTTTATTGCGAGACACTCTTTCTCGACTATGGAGTAATTTTTCTCCTGGGGATTTAGTGTCCTACTTAAATAAAGGATGGGGTGCTCCTCCCCTAGAGACTCCTGGGAGAGTACCGCCCCCAGCCCTACCTCAGATGCGTCGGTTTGGACTACAAACTCTTTGGAGAAGTCAGGTGTGACCAACACTGGTTGGGCACAGAGAGCTTCTTTCAGGCTTCTAAAGGCCTGTTCGGTTTCGGGGGACCACTTTACCATTAGTGGTCCTCTTGCTTTTGTGAGGTCGGTTAGTGGGGTTGCCTTAGTTGCAAAATTGGGAATAAACCTTCTATAGTAGCCAATTAACCCCAAAAAGGTCCTTACTTGTTTTTTTGTAACTGGCCTTGGCCAATTTTGTATCGCCTCTACTTTGAGTGTTTGCGGTTTGAGTAACCCTCTACCAATAGAATACCCCAGATACTTGGCCTCCTCCAGACCAATAGTGCATTTAGCGGGGTTAGCAGTTAGTTCGGCAGACCGAACTGCGTCGAGCACAGCTTGAACCTTTGGAAGGTGGGACTGCCAATCTTCACTATGGATTACCACATCATCTAGGTAGGCGGCAGCATACCGAGCATGTGGTTTTAAAATTTTATCCATCATTCTTTGGAATGTGGCGGGAGCTCCATGTAAGCCAAAAGGCAGCACCTTATACTGAAAGAGGCCATCTGGGGTTGAGAAGGCTGTTTTTTCTTTTGCCCTTTCTGTGAGGGGAACCTGCCAGTACCCTTTTGTTAGGTCTAGGGTTGTGAGATATTGGGCTTTGCCCAGTCTCTCTACAAGTTCATCCACCCTGGGCATAGGATAAGTATCAAATTTTGACACCGCGTTTAGTTTCCGGTAGTCATTACAAAACCTTGTTGTACCGTCTGGCTTTGGGACTAAAACTATAAGGCTGTTCCACCCACTTTGGGATTCCTCAATTACGCCTAGTTTTAGCATTTTTTTAACCTCTAAACTTATAGCCTCTCTCTTGGCCTCTGGGATTTGGTACGGTTTAAGGTTAACTCGGACCCCCGGTTCAGAGACTAGGTCATGTTCAATTACGCTAGTTCTACCTGGCTGTGTAGAGAAGACTTCTTTGTTTCTTCTCACTAAATTCTGGACCTCTCGTTTCTGATGCACGAACAGGGTTTCAGCTATGCTAACCTCTGGGTCAGTTTCTTGATTCTCTGATGGACCTGGGGGTACTAGGGTTAACAAGACCTCTCTATCTTTCCAGGGCTTGAGTAGGTTTATATGGTAAATTTGCTCAGGTTTCCTCCTACCTGGCTGTCTTACCTTATAATTTACTTCTCCCACTCTTTCCAAGACCTCATATGGCCCATGCCATTTAGCAAGGAATTTACACTCCACGGTGGGAACCAGAACTACATATCACCTGGAAAAAAAATTCTGACCCTAGCACCCTTATTATACGTATTCCTCTGTGCTTCTTAAGCTTTCTCCATGTGTTCCCTCACTATGGGTAGGACTGCAGCAATGCGGTCCTGCATCTGGGCAACATGCTCTATTACACTTCTGTAAGGGGTAACCTCATGTTCCCAAGTCTCTTTGGCTATATCCAGTAAGCCCCTTGGGTGTCGGCCATACAATAGTTCAAACGGGGAGAAACCTGTGGATGATTGGGGAACTTCCCTAATGGCAAATTACAGGTATGGTAACAAACAATCCCAGTTTTTCCCATCCTTATCGACCGCCCGGCGTAACATGCTCTTTAAGGTTTTATTGAACCTTTCCACTAAACCATCTGTTTGTGGATGATAGACTGAGGTTCTGAGATGCTTGATTTTTAGGAGTTTACATACCTCTTTTGTTACTTGGGACATAAATGGTGTTCCCTGGTCAGATAAAATCTCTTTAGGAATTCCGACCCGGGAAAACAGAACTACTAACTCTTTTGCTATGTTTTTAGCAGAGGTGCTACATAGGGGAACTGCCTCCGGATATCGGGTGGCATAATCTAATATTGCCAATATATGCTGATGTCCCCTAGCAGACTTTATTAGGGGTCCTACTAGATCCATAGCAATCCGGTCAAATGGTACCTCTAATATGGGAAGGGGTACCAATGGGCTGCGGTACGCTTTGAACGGGGCGGTGATCTGACATTCTGGGCATGAGGAGCAATAGTTTGTAATTTCTGCCAGAACCCCAGGCCAATAGAAGCTTCGGAGAACCTTTTCTTTTGTCTTTTCCACCCCTAGGTGTCCCCCCAATGGATGACTATGTGCGAGGTGTAATACTACGTTACGGAATGTCCGTGATACCAACAATTGTTTAGTTGTAACTGATTTCTTTTTATCAACCCGATATACTAGGTCGTTCTCTACCTCGAAGTAGGGGTAAGCAAGTGACCTATCTGGTTGGCCAGGAGTACTATTCTGGTCCCGTATATTTCCCCTTGCTACCGCTAATGTGGGGTCCTCCCACTGGGCCTTCTTAAAACTCCAAGGACTGACCTCTAGGTCAGCGAGGGTCTTATCCGGTTCTGTGGTGGTAAGTGCCTGGTCAACATCTTGATTTGGGGTATTCCCTACCAAAGTAGTGATGGGGAAGGGAATTTTACAGCACTTCTCCTTTTCCCCCTTCTTATTTGGGCCCTCGTCAACATCCATTTCTGAAAAAGGGAAAGGATTTGTTTCTTCTAATACTTCGTTATGGTCCGCTATTGAACTCTGGGCGCTATTCTGAGCGGGGGACCACATTTTTAGAAAATGGGGAAAGTCGGTCCCTATTAACACATCATGTGCCAGTTTGGGTACAATACCCACCTTGAAATCTAAAGAACCAAACTCTGTTTAAAAAAAAACATCAACAGTTGAATATTCATGATTATCCCCATGTATACAACAAATTGCCACTCTTTGTGAACTGTTTACCTGTTTCTTCTTAATGGGCAAGAGGTATTCGGACACTAGTGTGACCATGCTCCCAGAGTCAAGAAGTGCCCGAACCCTCTTACCATTAACCTTTACAAATGCCCACAGATGGTTATTCAAGGAGTCCTCTGGGCTAGGGCCCATACATTGGGACCACAGTGAATAAGGTTCCATGCTGTTGCATTGCATGGGTTCATCATTTAGTGGGCAGCTTTTTGCTGTGTGGTCCCTCTCATAACAATTTACACATTTAGGTACATAGTCTGTGTCCCACTTAGAGCCTTTTCCCGGCTCCCCATGTTGGCTATTGCCCTTAGTGTGCGAGCCACTGTTGCTGGTGCTGCGTGAAGGTGGTCGCCGCTCTTCAGCGCCCCTTAACCCCGGTACCCTTTTACCTTCTCTGGAAGAGTCCTGGAACCTCGGGTAGTGGGGTTGCTCCACGACTGTGGGTTGCGGGTGCTCTTCTGCTGCATTGTACCTTTCTACGAGGGCCACAAGCTCATCCGCATTGTGGGGGTCACTCCGACTGACCAAACGGCGTAAGGCAGAGGGAAGTTTCCTCAAGAACTGGTCCATAACCAACCGTTCCACAATGTGGCTTGCTGAGTTGATCTCGGGTTGTAGCCACTTCCGGGCGAGGTGGATGAGGTCATACATCTGGCTTCGGGTGGCTTTATCCAACGTGAAGGATCATGCGGGAAACCTTTGGGCACGAACAGCCGTGGTTACGCCGAGGCGGGCGAGGATCTCGAACTTCAATTTTGCATAGACGTTAGCTTCGGCTGGCTCTAGATCAAAGTAAGCCTTCTGGGGTTCGCCGCTTAGAAAGGGTGCGATTAGACCAGCCCACTCAGCTTCTGGCCATCCCTCTCTCTGTGCCGTGCGTTCAAACGTGAGAAGATAGGCTTCCACATCATCCGAGGGTCCCATCTTCTGAAGGTAGTGGCTTGCCCTGATCATTTTCGGGACTGGGGCTGCCTCTGCCAGTGGAAGGTTACTGATAGTCCCCCTCAGGATCTCGAGTTCCTGCTGTAAGCCCCGAGCGAACCGTTGTTGCTCCTCTCTCAGCAAGCGGTTTGTCTTTTGCTGGTTTGCATTCGCCTGTTGCTGGTTTGCATTAGTCTCTTGCTGGTTTGCATTAGTCTCTTGTTGGGCTATTAACAGCTGTCGCTGGGTTTCATTCGCCTGTTGCAGGGCTTCATTCGTGTCTTTCTGAACAGCGACATTGCGTACCAGCGCACTCACCACGTCTTCCATCTTGATTGGAGAGAGTGAAAAAAAACCTTTTTTTTTTTCAAAGTTCTTTAACCCGCAGACCTTTTAGTGTTCTGCCCGCATTCTCCACCATATGTGACAAACGGCTTACTCCGGGGCTCCGCCGTCTGTCCGGGACTGTTAGAACACGGTCTTTTAGGGTACGTTAAATGATGAGACGTCACGTACTGTTCCTTTAAACAGGCTAGGCCTGGTTTATTTAGTCCCAGGCACTGAGACTGCCACAGTGCAAACAGAAAACAAAGCCAAACAAAAAGCTGCTCATCTGAGCGATAACTTAAACTTAGATATTCCCTGACTCAGGGTTTGAAGTGGCTTGTCCACTTCCACCAACAAAATAAGTACCTTTGCAGTCTTAGACAAACGAACAGAGTGATTGAACCTGTTTGGGGAAGAGGCTTCCCCTTCTGTAGTTAAGCAGCCTTCCAGCCTCCAGGCTCTTGGGGAGAGGGGGAGAGGAAACAGGAAACAGGTCTTATATACCTGATCTCTAATCAGCATGACAGGTGACAGAAAACAGGCAGCAGACAAACTGTGGAATGGAGTGCATGTACCACGTGGCTGCCCTGTTCAGCCTAGACAGGACAGAAACTGTTCAGTATCCTGGGAGCCCTGTATATGGAATTTATTACCATCCCCTGGTTTCTGTCACAATATATATATATATACATGTAACGGGTATTCCCCCCCCCCAATCGCAGATCTGATGTGGGTGCAAGGAACATACGGTGTTACCATAGGTGTGGTGCATTACCTGTTGGCTCGCAGGAGGGCTGAGCTTCCGCCACGGGGAACCTGGGGCAATTATACTAGGGGTAACCACTTACTCAATTCAGCGCCTCCACCTGCGATGGCTCCCACCAGAGGGGGAGTGGTTCCTCGCAGGACAATACAATAATCACATACACGGGAATATATATATTAACGAGTGACTTTACTAACAAGCAATATAACATATCACGCAATACCTTTATATAACCTGTGTCCCTCTCTAGAGGAGACACCTACGGCGTCGCGCAGGACGCTTCCCCAACACCAGGTGATCCCACCCAGTGTCCCGAGAATCCCACCCAATGTCCCGCACTCTTGGAGAGAACGTGGGTGACTGCGCAGTCACAGTTACACTAAGGGGCCCGTTGGTGCACTTATGACTGTATGGTACCTGCCGAGCACTCCGGTACTCGGATCAGCAACTGGCTTCGCAAAGGGTCAGACGTGTGATGAATCCGTCTGATCCTCCAACCGAACTCCTTTGTACGCAGACCGCCAGGGCGGTCTCCCTCTGGAATAGTCTCTGTGGACCCCAACGTGGGTCCGAACCGCTTTACAGGAACCGCAGCGTCCGCTGAGTCCCTAACTAACACTTGGTACTAACGTGACAGGAACCCTAACCTAGGGCCTGTCCCTGTGGTACCGCAACCTAAAGTGGCTTTGGGGAAAACTCCTAGAGGCCTACCGGGGTTAATAACCTGCCCCACTCCCCTAACTCTTCCCAGCCTTGATTGTACTTACTAAGACCTAACGAGTCCCAGCGCCTACAGCAGCAAGCTGTAGCTCACTGGATGCTGCAGCCAACGTGCTGCGCAACACTGTGCCTGC
Organism: Ascaphus truei; assembly: GCF_040206685.1. Lineage (NCBI taxonomy): Eukaryota > Metazoa > Chordata > Amphibia > Anura > Ascaphidae > Ascaphus > Ascaphus truei. The sequence continues at coordinate 312,751,334 of NC_134484.1, forward strand.
CTGCCAGACCTCACAGCACTAACAGCCGTGACTCTGACAAGGCAGCACTCTACACTAAGGGCAGCGTCCCTATCTTGGGCCTCCCTAAGCATTTACCCACTAAACTAGTGGGGAGTTGGGGCCTACCTGGGGTGTAGGTACCTATATGGGGCAGGAGCTGCACTCGCTCCCCGCACCCTTCCTTCCCTCACAGCTCCCTGACTCCAACTCTCTGTAACCTTTCTTTCCCAGCTCCCACTAATGTAAGTGGCAGGGTCCCTAACCTGAGGGCTGTCCCTGGCAACACTCACCTTACTGGGGAGCTGAGCTATCTCGGGCCCTGGGGGTGCTGGCCTAGTACAGGGAGTCCCTGACTCCTGTACCCTACCTCCTTCCCTGGGCTGCTCCGGTCTCTGACTGCCCAACGTGCTGCAACTGACAAAAACCCTGTCTGCACACAACATTGTTGCAACTCTGCAGCATGAGAATCTGCCAGCTCTATTGGCTTCAATGCTGCCTGTGACCAGGGTGAAAGTGCAGTCCCCAGAGGCTGCTGGGAATTGTAGTCCTTGGCAAAGCTCTTTTCTATGGGGACCGTGTGCACGATCTTTACTGCGCATGTGCGACGCTGTAATGGCCGCCGCTACGCTTAACTGCGCCTGCGCAACCTCCCAGAGCTCCGGCACACTGGCGATGGCCACCGATACCCTGGCCAACCTCTGCGCATTGCGCGAACCTCGCGCCACAACCAAGATGGCGGTGCCCGGCGGGAGAAGTCACCGTCCCCTTCCCCCACTGCCACAGGGGTAAGGCAGGGGGCAAAGGAAGATCAGGGGAACCGGGGGTGACCCCCTTACATACACATACATACATAGAGTACATACAGTACATACATACATACATACATACATACATACATGCACGCACGCACAATACCCCAACGCCCCAATACACATAAAAATTCCCAACACCCCCAATACATGTAAAAAATACCCCAACACCCCCAATACATATAAAAAAATATCCCAACACATAAAAAATACCCCAACACCCCCAACACCATATAAAAAAAATACCCCAACACCATATAAAAAAAATACCCCAACACCCCCAATACATATATAAAAATCAATAGCCTGCCAGTCCATAGAATCGCTCCTGACCAAGTAGGCGAGCGCAGAGGAATGCGGCTGGACCCCTCTATGGCCTCAGCCTTACTCCCACTTTTCCTCACTCACCCACTCTCTCTCCGTCAATTACCCCACGCTAACTCATTCCGTCTTCCCCCCACAAGATATACACCAAAAAACGTCCCACCCCCAAATACATACAAAAAAATCCCCACCCCCCAAATATATATAACCCCCCCCAAATGCATACAAAAAACCCCACCTACCCAATACATATAATCATATACAGCTCAACCCTGTTGTAGCGCGATCCATTACAACGCAAATCTGCTTATAACACGATGCAAGCGTGGCTCCCAATTTTTGTATTTATGAATACTTTACAACACGATTATTTGCATCTTAAATACTTTATTATACAATGCATACAATTCCCAGTAATATATATATATATATACATCTTTATGTATATATATGGTTGTATATATTTGGGGGGTGGTATTTTTTGTATGTATTTGGGGGTGGGAAGTTTTTTGGTGTATATCTTGTGGGGAGAGGATGGAATGACTGAGCATGGGGTAATTGACGGAGAGAGAGGGGGTGAATGAGGAAAAGAGGGAGTAAGGCTGAGGCCAAAGAGGGGTCCAGCCGCGCTCCTCCGCGCTGACGCTGAGGCTCGCCTACTCGGTCAGGAGCGATTCCATGGACTGGCAGGTGAGCCAGCGTGCACGATCGGGAGGTGGGGCAGTGACATCACTGGGCCAATAGCCCGCAAAGCGCCACCGTCACTGTGTCGACGTCATGACGCAGCTTCGCCTGATTGGGTGTTTTCAGCCGACAGCGCACTGAGAAACAGTTTCGGCTGTCGGCTGAAAATACCTGTGTCTCAGCACGCCTGCGGACGCTCGCGGAAGCCCCCTCTAAAGACATCCTCATTGAGGATGACGGGGCTCAGCGCAGAGCGTCCACACGGCTCAGCGCGTCTTCGCCCTCTATGGACCCAGCCTAAGAGTGAGAAGCAGGGGAGAGATATACATATGAGGCGGAGGGTGAGACGAAAGGGAGAGAAATACATGGGAAGGGGGAGGGGGAAGAGATGGGGGCTCGTGAGGTGTGAAATGGGGGGGGCGCGGCGGGCTATACCGCCGACACGGAAGGGGCCCTGCTTAAAATGTTTGTCTCTGGCCCCACGATTTCTGTTGGCGGCCCTGACCAGGGGACAGGAGATGTTAGCGTGGCGACAGTCAGCGAAGACATCCAACGTAGCGTTTTGACAGCAACGGCTTCATCAGGGGAGTGTCTGCTTGTTCCCCTTCAATTGGCTATATATGATGAGTGAGTGACGTCAATTAGAAAAGGGGGCATGTCCAGACATAGTAGGAGACACAAGAGAAGTAGAGACATGAATGCCAGAGTAATATAAAACTAAAATATCCAATTATTATATTAAAAGGTAAAAAATATAAAAGGAAAAGGACAGCACACTTTAAACACTAATAAAAGATGTATTAATCAATGCTTAAGAAATAGACACAAACACACAGGCAGAAACAAAAAACAATAGCAAAAATAAGCTAAATTAAATTGAAAGGGGGCACAAAAAGAGCAAATATAAGCGGCAACCTGTATATATTACATAAGTCACCCCAATGAGGTATCTACATGGTGATAGTTATATGAAGGATGTATAACTAAGGTCCTCATTGAGTCCTTTAGGGAAAACAGTATCCAAATTAAATATCTATTTACACTCATGATGTAATAAAGTTGTTTCTATGTTAACTCCCTTATTACCTAGGGAGACTTTCTCTACCCCCCCAGGCCTGAGGGCCTCTCGTTGACTCTGCATGTTTTGAATGAAAATGTCACGCCATGCTAGTAAAGCTTCTTCTGTTACATGCGTGTTCCAAAACACGTAACTTCAGTTACTTTTTTGTACCCACCTCAGAGTGCCCCATTTTGGAGTTTCTGTAAGCCCTGTTCTGTGGGGCTTACAACTTTCTCTTTTTGATAATAGCATCTGATTTTACTCCAGGGAGCACCGCCTGTATTACACAGCTTTATTCGGTGGGTACTTCATTTATTTAATTGGTAGTAGTGCTTTTTCAGTCTCTTTGTATTCATTGCTCTGTCAAGAAGGCCTGGGCTGAGTGCAATGGCAGACGACGGCCCATGGGAAGAAATTCCTGGCCCTGGGATTTAGGCCATGTGCGCCACAGTGGCTATCGTGGAGGTTAAAGTCTGAACTCAGAATGGTGGACTTATTGGGGTGTCAGTCACAGGCATTTCCTGCAGCAATGAGACAAAAAACAGCGCACAACGCAAATAGTGAAGTAGGTATTAACAGTGTATATTGAATACTACCGAATCCCTGGGGGACCCTCTGGGGCTACGATCGTGAACGGAGCCCAGCTGATCCTAAGGGTTACTCCCTATGAAGAGGATGACGGCATGAAAAGGATTTCCTAGGAAAGTCTTGGACTACAGCTGTTGCTGAAAGCGCCCACTGAGAGGAACAAGTATACAACTTCCACACCAGCAGTCATCTAGTGGTAACCAGTGTGTTTACACACTCAATGCATTAATATTCTTACTTGATGTACGCAGAATATACACATTTTTTATTCAATATACACTGTTAATACCTACTTCACTATTTGCGTTGTGCGCTGTTTTTTGTCTCCATTTCTTTAGTGTGTTGGGGGGTGCTGAGCCACCCCCTATTTTTATAGCAGCAGACGCCATCATCATTACACGGTTATGTAATTTGTTTGATTATTATTCCACTGTGGTTAGTTGTGGCCTTTATACTGGGCTTTAATACGATCATAAAAGGGTTACGGGTACTGCACCATATCACTTATTTAGAGGTTAACTATTTGCGCACGTTTTATTTTTTGTTTATCACTATTTCCTGCAGCAAACTGCCACCCAGAAAGCATGTTCATCATGTAGAATACCATCCTGTGGTGAAAGGAAATAATGATACACCAGATGCAAAACCCGGTGGCCAGAGCCATACGTCGGACCATCCAAGAAAATAATCCTTCCTTAGTGAAGCGTGCTCCCGCGGCACAGTCGCCATCATCATGAGAGAATAGGAAAAGTTCCACATGGACCGTGGCCTCCAGTAATGGGTTATACCCTATCCCAACCATCCAGATAGGAGACAACTCGTTCTGCCCAGAAGTTTACAGTACACTGTCCTACGATCTCTGCAAGATGATCACGGACACCTGGGAGTGGATAAAACATTCGGGCTAGTAAGCGATAGATTTTTCTGGCTCAAGATGCAGGAATCAGTGGAGCGCCATTGCCAGAGGTGTCTGCGGTGCATACAGCGAAAAGCACTGCCTGCACGCGCAGCCCCAATGGGCCATTTAAAGATCTCTGGTCCCATGGACCTAGTCTGCATGGATTTCCTCTGTATTGAGACAGATTCCAAAGGTATCGGGAACGTCCTGGTAGTGACAGACCACTACACCCGATAAGCTCAAGCATTCCGTACCAAAGACCAGAAAGCTTTCACAGTAGCCAAAGTGCTGTAGGAGAAGTACTTCATTTATTACGGGTTACCAAATCCGATGCACTCCGATCAAGGGAGAGACTTCGAGAACAAGTTAATCAAGGAGCTTCTAAACTTGCTCAATATCGAGAAGTCTCACACAACTCCCTATAACCCTGAAGAAGACACCACGCTGGAAAGGTTCAACAAAACCCTACTAGATATGCTAGGCACTCTGAAGGACTCAAACAAGGCCAACAAGGCAAGCGCTTGTGCATGCATACAATTGCACTAGGCATGAATCCACAGAGTACACACCCCATTTCATGTTTTTGGCAGAGAGGCGTGACTACCTGTGGACATTCGCCTACGAGTATCCACCTATGGGGTATCGAATATGACGCACTGCAAGTATGTGAGATGGCTACAGGATAACCTACATAGAGAATAGCAGTTGACAGAGAAAGCCACCGGCAAACTGAATGAAAATAACAAATGGCGGTATGACCATAAGGTCCGCCATTGTGAACTTTGGCCCGGGCACACAGTTCTCCTGTGAAATTTAGGAATCCCAAGGAAGCACAAGTTAGCTGACCGCTGGTGAGAAGCTCCCTTTGAGGTAGAGTCAAAGATGCCGGGCGTCCCTGTATATGGTATCCGAGATGCAGATGGAAGGGTAAGGATCTGGCATAGGAATCACCTGATACCTATTCCCCAAGTGGGGGAAACAAAGCTGAACCACCCTCAGTAGTGCCGGCAAGTAAACCGGAGGGGTCGCGCGAAACCCCAGATGCAGTAGCGGAAGTTTCTCAGAATCCTTTGGAAGGAACATCTGCCAACCCAAATGGAGAGTGGTGAACACCACTCGAAGAAATAGCGGGTAATGGGCCTGTTCCCCCTGTGCCCTCCCTAGCGGCTTCAATAAGCCGACCACTCCACCCAAGGAGTCCGAGTTTCATTCCCACTAGAGACTATACAGCTCCAAATTAACACCTTATGAGAGGGCCAGGGCCTCAAGCAGATGGTAGCCTCTCCACCCAAGAAGACGTTGGGGGAGACTCATAGGAATCAAAGAGTGAGACGCCCTCCAATGAGAATGGTGTATATGATTCATTAGGGGCACTTCACTATGAGTCTCAGCAGCTGTCTCTGAGCCAGTTTGCCTCCATCATAACCGTGCTCACTGCAGTTTTTAATATTGTCTAGATGCTTATTGTACAGTTAAACTGTATGTATGATAGGCATTTTTCATTGTATAAGATCATGTATATATGTTGTTCCCAAGCAGGGACGTTGAATTCTCCACCAGGGGGAGGATGTGGCCGAGCCCCTTTCTTACCTCTGGTGTGGACGGGCCGCCGGACTGCCGGGTTGCCCGCCGGAGCTCTGCGCAGTGCTGGGTTGTTGGCGGCTGCCATTGCAGAGGGGGAGTGCATGCGCAGTGGCAATCAGCACGTCGGCCATCTTGGATGACCTGAAAAAGGCATAGGGAACTACAAGTCCCATAATGCCTTGCGGAAATAGCGCAGTGGCCATCTTGAACAGGCTCTGCATAACCTGCAGAGGGACTGCATGTCCCAGAGTCCTCAGGGGGATGGATTAACACACGGGACTGTACCAGCCAATGGGTGTGAGACGAAAGAGAAACAGGATATCCCCTGGGACAGGAGCCAGTATGTTCAGTCCTTACAGAGGAGGCAATGGAGCAGGTAGTGTCCAGGGAGCAGTGCTTCCCTGGACTATGCCTAGGCTTGTCCCTTAGGCCCTAGCTAGTGCCTGAGTCAACCGAGCTGAGTATTGCAGAGAAGGCCCCAGATAGGGACACTTCCTCTTTAGCACGTAGTAGTGTTGTTGTACCGCTGACCAGATGGCCACACAGTGCTCTGTGGTCTAGGACCACGCCACAGGCCACAGGCCACATAGACATTAGGTGAGACAGAGTAAAATTGATAATGCATTAGATTACATTAATGGCTTCATATTCTTCTGATGCCTATCTCTGTACAATGTATTATAATTAGATGGGCTATTTTGACCTATCTCAGTGGTCAGTTACGCCTTTCCTATTAACATTGATAGCAGTTTCGATTTTGTCTATTTATACTGTAACTGACATAACGGACATTTATAATGCCATTTCTGATACTCGCAGCAAATTTGCATTCAGTCTGTTTGTCTAATAAACTATGTACAACCTACTTTCTAAGTTCTTTGAACAGCTACCTCCGATCACAATGGTCACTTCGATCTGGTAATCATGATTATCCAAAAATCGGAGTAAATTACTTACTTTTTCAAAGTATATAAAATTCATAAATCAAAGTAGATGCTATCCAGCAATGAAATGGGTTAGCGTATACCCAGTTTCCATGGTGACTGAACACACATAAATATGCCTCCAACAGAGCGGTTCCACCTTTGAAAAGGTGCATATTGCGAAACGTACGTCAGGCAGTGCGTGTGGGCTGACATGACGACGCTCAGAGTACACAGCATGCAGTCTGAGAGAGGTGGTTTCACGAGCAGGCTGACACAAATCAACTAAGGTTTTGCAACTTTGCTTCTAATCACTAAGCAAACTTTAGCTTAGCTACCATAGCTATAAGGCTGCACTTATAGTGCTGGCGACGGCGACGGAGCGACCTAAATCTTTGTAGTCAGTAGAATTTGATTTTTACAGCGACGGTCTCACCATGTAACAGGCTATAAACCAGGGAGATGGGTAATGTGTGTGAGTGCAGGGAGAGGGGGGATGTGTGTATGATGTGCAGGGAGAAGGGGGATGTGTGTGTGATGTGCAGGGAGCGGGGGATGTGTGTCTGTCTATGTGTGATTGTGTGTCAAGTGAAACACACTATATTAACAAATTTAACATAGTAAATTCTCCCGTAATTTAAAGTAAAAGTAATTACAACTCCTCTCCGTTTTAGCCTTCCCCCTTGCTCTGATCACCGCCCCTCTGCCTTCCCCCTGGCCTGACGTCACTCCCCTTGTAGCCAGAGACGTTTCCAAAACTCAAATTACAACTTTCGCAATGGCTACGGAGACGTGTGATGTCATCCGTAGCCATAGCCAGCAGTATCAGCGCAGCCTTAGGCCAAGTTCAGGGTGGATGCTACGCGACGTGCGCGCGCTTGCATGCGCGCACGTCCGTCACCATTTTGGGTTGTTCGGTGGGAGTTTTCAAACTGAAAACTCCACTGGCGGCAAAGTACAGCATGACGCTGCTACATTTTGCCGCTACAACCCAAAATAATATTTCAGGCTACAGTCGCATTATGTGAGCTGGTTCAGCGAATCAGCTCCGTGACATGTTCGCACAACCCCCCGCCACCCCACCACACCCCCAAACGCCACAACACAACTTCTGCAGCCAAGACACAGATCGCTGGGCTGCAGGAGCGCGCAGCGGAGGTGCGCACGAACGCTCACGGCCATAGCATCCACCCTGAACTCGGCCTTAAGGTCTGTAACTTATACGGACTTTGATCTGTGCCTCCAGGCTTAAAAACACGTTTTGGTGTGCCTGCAATCACTCTCTTGGGAGAGCTAAGCAATATTTACTGACCAAGTTTAATTTTGCTTAAACCTGAGAACACATTTAACCCCATGCATTTCAGCTTCTTGGAATAAGGGGAGCATGTTTGTCAGTAATTGCACTTACAACTTTTGTATAATAGCCAGTGTCTAATGGGCTGCAGCTACTTGGTCTGAATTTGGATATGACTGTCGCCCCCTATTATTGTGACCTCGCTAATATACTGAGAAACACTAGTATACTGTGTCAACTCCCCTAGCTTTATATGTCTCTATTATAAGATTTATAGTACAATCTATTCATTGGAAAATACTGAGCGTTGTGACCGTGCATAAATTCAAATTAACTATGCATGCACACTGTTTTATGATACGAGTTTAACTGTTACATAGTCCACTATTTTGAACCCAAAAACTAATAGGAGGTCTTTAGTGCTCCAGTTCTAATTTATAGTTCTGGAGTTTTAGTAGGCTTAAAAACTCTCGCTCACTAAATAAGTGAAGTGGTAAAATAAATAGATACAACAACAATACTTCATCAAGTGGACCTAATAGTGAAAATGTCAACAAGTTACTATCTTGTTGCTTTTTGTGTATAGATCACTGATTCTCCCTTTTATATACAATATGTGTACAGAGGTAAAATATGCACGTACAAAAATAAAATAGGTTAAAAGCAGTGGGTCAAAAACCATGTAACCAGGGAGAAGCCACGAATCGTCGCATCATCGCCTTATCCTGATCAACCAGGTACAAGGGGGTTGCAGGAATCACCCTCCCTTGAGGGGGAAAAGGGGGAGTCGAAGGGGATGCCAGTGTGAAACTGCTTGCTCGGATAGAGGGAAACTCCAGCAGTTGACACGCACCCAGTGACACCAGTACCCTCTATGCCGTATTTGGCACTCTATTTGATCAGTTTGTCATTTATCACCACATCTCTCTCTGTATATACATACATTATGTGCGATTTGGACTTTGTTTTTTTGTCCACAGTAGGGAGGATAACCAGACATGACAGTCTAACTATCTGACTGCCTACACTACACTACAAACACTGCAAACAATTTAGTACAAATAATATATTGTCCGTAACTGTCCTGCTGGGATATGGAAAAATAAAGCCAAAATGGAGAAGTTATGTGTGAAAAACTAAGTACACCCTTACTGCTTCCATAGGAATTAAGATGCTAAGTAGTAGACAGGTGCTGCTAATCAAATGCCCTTGATTAATTGATCATCAGCAAGTGTGACCACCTCTATAAAAGCCGAAGTTTTAGCAGTTTGCTGGTCTGGAGCATTCAGGTGTGTGTTAACACAATGCCAACGAGGAAAGACATCAGCAATGATCTTAGAGAAGCAATTGTTGCTGCCTATCAATCTGGGAAGGGTTATAAGGCCATTTCCAAACAATTTAAAGTCCATCATTCTACAGTGAGAGAGATTATTCAAAAGTGGAAAACATTCAAGACAGTTACCAATCTTCCCAGGAGTGCACATCCCAGCAAATTCACCCCAAGGTCAGACAGTGCAATGCTCCGAGAAATTGCAAAAAACCCAAAAGTTACATCTCAGACTCTACAGACCTCAGTTAGCATGTTAAATGTTAAAGTCTATGACAGTACAATTAGAAAAAGACTGAACAAGTATGGTTTATTTGGAAGGGTTGCCACTAGAAAGCCTCTTCTCTCTAAAAAAAATTATGGCAGCATGGCTTAGGTTTGCAAAGTTGCATCTGAACAAACCACAAGACTTCTGGAACAATGTCCTTTGTACAGACGAGACCAAAGTGGAGATGTTTGGCCATAATGCACAGTGCCAAGTTTGGCGAAAACCAAACACAGCATATCAGCACAAACACCTCATACCAACTGTCAAGCACAGTGGTGGAGGGGTGATAATTTGGGCTTGTTTTGCAGCCACATGACCTGGGAACCTTGCAGTCATTGAGTTGACCATGAACTCCTCTGTATACCAAAGTATTCAAGAGTCAAATGTGAGGCCATCTGTCCGACAGCTAAAGCTTGGCCAAAATTGGGTCATGCAACAGGACAATGATCCCAAGCACACCAGCAAATCTACAACAGAATGGCTGAAAGAGAAAAGAATCAAGGTGTTGCAATGGCCGAGTCAAAGTCCAGACCTCAACCTGATTAAAATGCTGTGGTGGGACCTTAAGAGAGCTGTGCATAAATAAATGCCGGCAAACGTCAATGAACGGAAGAAACGTCGTAAAGAAGAGTGGGCAAAATTCCTCCACAACGATGTGAGAGACTGATAAAGTCATTCAGAAAATGATTAGTTCAAGTTATTGCTGCTAAAGGTGGTTCTACAAGCTATTGAATCATAAGGTATACTGAGTTTTTCACACGGCTTCTCCATTTTGCCTTTATTTTGTTAAATAAATCATGACACGGTGTAATATGTCATGTGTTGTTGTTCATCTGAGGTTGTATTTACCTATTTTTTAGACCTGCTAAGGAACAGATGATTGTTATTATGTCCTGATATGTAAACCATAGAATTCATAGAGGGTGTACTTTCTTTTTCACACAACTATATATACACACACACAAAAAAAATATAGAGATATGTGCAGCACTCTAAATAATATGTAAGTATATCAGTATATCAGCAACACTTAGCTTCCTTGCACACGGAAGAGCCAGGATCACCATCCTGCTCCAGAGAATATCTATAGAAACAAAGTCTGCAGCACTCGCTCAATGGTAGTGGAAAAAAAAATATTTCATCAGTAATCAAAAAGATAAAAATGGGTGACGTTTCAGACAATGTAGTCCTTTGTCAAGCTTGAAAAAAAACTACATTTTCTGAAACGTTGCCCATTTTTTATCTTTTTGATTACTGATGAAATATTTTTTATCATTGAATGATTGCTGCGAACTTTGTTTATATATATATATATATATATATTTATCTATATATAGCCAAGTCCAGAAATATACTACACCAAACCTGCCATAAAGACAGATGCTTGTCCCATAGAAATTTTTTTAAAATAAATATATATATATATATATATATATATATATATATATATATATATATATATATATATATATATATATATATATTCATGCATTTTCAAGATGCACGTCACATTAAAAAAAATACGTCTGAAATGATAATTAGCTTGTCCCACTACTGCCCTGCACATATTCTTCTCTAGGCTTTCTTCCTACTTGTCACAATCTTTCCATTTAAGTTATTTATGATTGGAAATTCCCAATAATTCATAATTTAATTACAGTCTTGTCATATCTGTAGGTCTTAATATTTGTGACTTACTTTCATGTCAGAATTTTCACATGATCAGTGGTTACAACAACCCTGTTCTTTTATAATGTTTTGATTTGACACATATATAGCAATAATGGTAATGATGTGTCGTGAATAGTATTGAATTGGTTTACTTTCAAATGGCTCCTAAGGCAGCAATTTTCCAATGGTAATTTATATCATGCGACACAATGTCAGGACTGAAAGAGATAATATGTGAATAGGGCATTACATGTCATACATCAAAAGGTTATGCATAGAAAAATGTAATTCTGATCATAAATCCCTACAGGATCCTGACACAATATAATATTCCAAGCACAACACTATTTTGCATGCTGTCAAATTTAGAATACTGTATAAATTCTTTTTTTTTAAAGGGATTGAACAGTATTTGTATTCATCTTTTACGCTGAATCAGTGAAGTGGATAATGCCATTTATACAAAAAAGTTGTCTAATTTAATAAAAAAAAGCACACTGCAAGACTAGCTCAATTTAATACCAAATGGGAAAACTACTAGTTTTAACCAGTCCTGAATATATTATGTCAACATCATCAGGAACTAAGAAATCTAAAGATTGTTTGGGGGATATACTGTACTGTATCTTGCTTATTATGAAAATGCTCTTTCCTCCAAATATGCTATTGAAATAAATTATATGGAAATGTATAATATATAAATCTTACCAATGTCATAAAAATGGAAAATGTAGAGTTATGAGTTTAACAAATTGTAGGAAGTACTGGTATGAAATCATCTGATATAGGATATCTACGTATATAGCATATACATTATAACCTTTAATTCTACATAATATTGGGTTATATGTAAATAATGTATGATATAGATTAAAACAGTCATGCTAAGGCCAGGTTGGATACCCTGCATTTCTAAAGCTTTCATATATTTTAGCCCCATGTATAACATTCCCCTAACCTTTTTTTAAGATTTTCCTGTATACCATTTTAATCTATATTGAAACTACTACCTGCTACAGATACTGTACACTTGCGTATTTGTAGTGTTGTAAACAGAGCTGGCCCAATATAGAGATTAGTAAACAAACTTTTTTCCACAGATAACTCAAAATACAGAGGGACACCTCAATTGTTTCCATAGGATTCAAAGGCAATGTTGCAGCAGAATGCATGGTCATGCCGGGGCATACCTCAAGGAAAGTTAATCTGGCTATATCTGTAAATAAATGTGCATACATAATATATGTACTGTACATACAATTCATTCCTATGAAATAGTCCTGTTAATGTGATATGAGGTAAACATGGCTACAGAATAAAAAAATAAATACATTAGCTACAGTAGCTGTCTTTTTTTAAAATACACTAAGTAGCAAGCCGTACTTTTACTGTAATAAACTGTTTTTGCAAAGTTTCTACAAAAGAAAAAATTCTACAAAAGAGCATGCAGACCTGATATTTTCAATCAAGTGATCTGAAAAAACAGAAATGCAAATGCAAACAGAAATGAAAGAGTTCATTGTAAACTGGTTTGTGTCTAACATTCTAGAACAAAATCTAAGACTACAGTAAAGAGTATACTGTAATTGCTTTTTCCTCTTATGTTAAATATAAAGCAGTAGGAAATAAATTGACAGCCAATGTAGATTAACTAGCAGAGTAGTGACCAAAAGAGATTTATATTGATTGTAAATCAATTAAGATGCAGGATTAGAACTATTTGAAATGGTTGTGATGAATATATATGAAGATCAACAAAAGTCTATTGCAGTGAGCCAAGAGAGGAATTATAAATAATTGAAGATTCTACTAGCATCTATTTTTAAGAAGCATTTTAGTTTATAGAATGTGCATCATACATAATGCACAGTAAGAGCAACATGAGAATAACTATGGTCAGGGCCTTTCCACAAAGATCTAAAGAATGGGCAATGCCAATAACAAATAGAGAGCAGAGTTCTATAGTTTATATAAAGGAATAGGGGCTGTATATGGGATAGAATATATAGATAGAAGTGCCCTAAAGTTTTGATTCCTGTCTTCCCACTTCTAAGATAATTATTTGGGACATTTTGGTCTTATTGCAGGTTTCTAGGTGTTATATGTATACCCATCACTATTTTCATCATGATACAGTATATGGTACTACTGTACCATGCTCAAAAGGCATATATGGTAAGTGATTCAAGTATATTGCTATCAATGCAAATGTTATTTGTACAGGTAGTGTGTTTAATTATATTGTTCTTGGTGAATTCAGTTAGTTGCTGGTAGTGAGTGGAAAGAGGGAGGGGAATGTTTTATAGCGTAAACAAAATTGGTTGCAAACAACAAGATTCTGTAGATGACTCGTTCATGTGTGTAGGTTGCAATTTCAATTATATCTGTTAATTTAAATGATCTTCAATAGGAATAGTTTCAAGGATATGGAACATGTACTGTAAATCTCTAAACTTTTGCATTTGAACACAAACTTTGCAAAGTATTCAACTACATAAAAAAATAATGAAAGGACTTTTAAGCTGACAAAAATGTCCATCTTTCTGTCCCTGAGGTGGCTGCTGTCAAATGGATATAAATTAATTCCCCAGTAGACTGAATGAGCACAATAAATCAACTAATCTACTGTAGATATACCAGCATTGTTGCTGTATTTCTTTAATATGTTATTGAACTGCACAAATTGCAAGCAGATATTACAGCTCCAAAGCCTAGGGAATTATAACTCAGTAGATTAAAAAGTATTAGGCAAAAAGTAATTTAGCAGAAAGGGAGTGTAGTATATGTGTATTGCAGTACCTCTGCTTCTTAGGTTATTCCGATAGGTAGTGTAGCCGAGTTCCCTACCCTGCTCCGGTGCGGGGAACTGGCCAGTTGCGCTACGGAACCATGCGTGAACAGAGGGAACAATGGCGCATGCACAGTTGCAATCGGCACATAGCCATCTTAAAGTGCCTGGAAGGGCTTGCAGGACTACAATCTCCAGCATGCTTTGCGGGAATAGCGCGGCATCCATCTTGGAATGTCTCTGCATAGAGTCCTGCGGGACTACATGTCCCAGAATCCCACAGGGTTAGGGAAATCAGGTGGGCTGTCCCAGCCAATGGGATTGAAGCAGCCTGATAGGACAGGATATCCTCTGTACAAGGGGCCAGCATTTTTATTTCTGATGGAGAGCCAAGGCAGAAGGTGAGGTCCAGGGAACAGTGTCTCCTGGACTAGGCCAAGGCCTTGCCCCTTAAGCCCCAGATAGGCCCTGAGCCACCCTAGCGGAGTGTTTCAGGGAAGGCTCCAGATGGGTCTCTTCCCCTTTAGTATAGTGGTAGTGCTGAGGCATAGGTGACCGGACGGCCACGCGGTGTACTTCGGCCTAGGACCAGGCCACATGACCCTGAGACATTGAGGTGAGACCCTTCTGTTGGAGCTCACCCCGTGAGGAGTATCAGGACCCTAATGAGTGAGGGGATTGGTGTCAGAGGCCCCTCTGCATGGGACCTGACTGTTCCTTGCTCCACCAGCTGCACCTGCGTATAGGAGTGCCCAGGAACGTATACACTTGCACCAATGTTTCACACAGGGGTAGCGCTACCTCACATTTGGGTGGGACTTGTGGGACAGGAGACATGGGGTATTGGTGCCACAGTACCCTCAGTACTTCGGGGGATCACCATTGATGTTAATGCATTGTATTGTATTGATGTGATTATTGTTATCGTTTGTTATACTGTACTACAGTAAAGCAGTTATATTATACCAGGTTGTATAGTAATTATTGTGTCCTATGAGGAGTCATCCCCCTTATGCTGGGATCCTCATAGGTTGAGGTGCGGTACCGCGAGATATAGTACCCCAGGCTCCCCAGAAGTGGAGGCTTTGGCCTCCTGTGAGCCTGACAGGTAACAGCAGCACGCGTAATCGCCCGCAGTTTCGCATAGGGATAGAGGGTTACAGTAGAATAGGGCCACCTTACAGATACATGACTATTACAAGTGATACCATCAGGGCTTTGTTTCATGCAGAATCCATTAACTTCTTGAGCGACAGAAAGGTTGCGGCACTAGAGTGTCACAGCCTCTCCTTCACCTCGCTGTAAGGACTCACCTGCAGTGTTTGTGGCGATCCATGCATGCGCTAACGGCATCTGTCTGCCTATATGACGGCACCTGTTCCCCACCTCAGTGCTTCACTATAGCTTCATTAACCTAGTGAATGGTTTGGGTTGCTCCAATTCTCCTTGGCTGCAGTACTAAGGCTACTTCCTGGTTCTGTACTTTGCTCTTGCCAAACCCTGGTTCTGATATCGGCTTGCCTGGCCATTTTACCTGCCTTCTGCCTGCCTAGACCCTTGCTTGCCTGATTACCCTTCCTATCTGCTGGTTGCCTCGACCCTAGCCAGCCTGGCGACTCTACCGGCCTGCCTGCGGTCTACCTTGTTCCTTGCCTGCCTATTCTGATTTACCAAGATCCTTGGTTCCGGTTGCGGCTCACACCCAGATCTCAGGTACTGATTCAAACTCTCCCAATGGATTTCTCCGTTGTGCTAGACAATCGCATTCACGTGACTGTTCCCTGGTGCAATCACGTGATCTAAACATCACTGAAGAGGCCACTTCTACCGTTCCTGCTCTAGCGAGATCACGTTCAGCACTGCATAGGAGCACAGAACATGATGTCCCCTAGAAAAACAAACTGAAAATCATGGGACACTCAAAGGGTTAAAGCAGTAGTCTGCACAGATGAGCATTTTTTTTTTGCATTTTTTTTTAACTCACTTTAAGAGATCTTTTATTGTCCTTTCCAACTCATCATTTTTATTTTGTTTTTAAATCCAATGCTGCGTTTAAGAGATATATGTGTTGAAATTTTATTTTTCCTGGAGGTTGAAATAGAGATCTCCCCAGGCCCCAGTGCAGTGTAAAGGTTATCATGATAATTTAGAAGCTCCAGATTGAGAAAATCAAGATTTGTATAACAATTGTTTTTTTTTTAGAGCAGGACATGCTTGGAGGGCAAGTTACAGTACTGTACAAACATTATATGAGTTAATCTCATCTGGGTTTCTTGGAGGGATTGCCGTTTTGAGGTCATGTTACATGACCATTGTTTGCTGATAATTCTCTTAGCATCTGTATGAATTGCAAGAAAAGTTAACGTTTGATACATTTGGCTCACGCTTTATAAATTATAGCATAGACCTTGCTATTGTGATGCAAGTTTTAATGTATTTCTGTACAGTATATTACATTATTTTCGTATGCACGTATAATTGTTTTTTTTTTTTTCATTTGAACTGTTACATGACTATGGATTTAAATGTTTATGATGCCTCCTGGGTCAAGAATCAATGATTTGGAGAAATGTTCTTTATGATGAGTCAGACATTCATGGTACATACATTGCAAGCATATGCATAATTTGCTGACAGCAATTTCCACTTCTCTAAAGAGAGCAAATGTAAAAACAATATACATTTCATTAATAAACTGAGAAACACTTCATTTCTAATTCAGTAATAATAATACAGTATGTAACAGCATGGTTACAGTTTTAATGAATACTCAAAGAGGTTAGAAGTAGTAGCAAAAGCCACATTTCACAGAAGGTTATATGTAGATGTTGGTGAAGAAATGATATACAGATGTACTATAGCAGACACTATTTCACACTTTGTCGCGTGGTAAGACACTAAAGAGAGCATTTTGCTGTGCAATTCGCATAATGAATGTTTTAATGGAGCCAAGGAAAAGTGCACAATAAAACAGTAATGCGTTATCATGCAATATCAGGTGAAGTAATGTCTGTAAATTACTTCACACACATAATAAAAGGATATGTACTGTATATGTTTTGGTACAATATCTTTTGCCATGATTTTTCTTTTCTTTTTTTAGCATCAATTAAGCTTGTGTTTTTGCTATCTGGCCTTGTGTTATTCCTATCTGGCCTTGTGTTATTCCTATCTGAGCTTGTGTTATTCCTAGGTGGCCTTGGGTGATTCCTATGTGGCCTTGTGTTATTCCTTTGTGGCCTTGTGTTATTCCTATGAGGCCTTGTGTTATTCCTATGTGGCTTTGTGTTATTCCTATGTGGCCTTGTGTTATTCCTATGAGGCCTTGTGTTATTCCTATGTGGCTTTGTGTTATTCCTATGTGGCCTTGTGTAATTCCCATGTGCCCTCCCCTACTTGTTCCAAATGTATCAAACTTGAGAAAGCTAACTATTCGTGCTAATGATAAGAGAAAGCTGAATGGGAATAATATAGCCTGGGGACAGGGACGGAATTTAACCTTCATTTGGTGATGCCTTAAACTGTAGCACAGTGAGCTTATGCGAAGGCCAGCACTGCCTGGGGACAAATACAAATATAAAAGTATAATATTCCATTTTAAAAATGGCAATTCGATTTGGGGAGATGCCCATATTCCTAATAATCAAATAAGCAATTAATGTAATGAAGGAATTGTTGGTTCCCTATGATGGAGGAGTGCATATTTAGCTCCTCATCAAGTGGTAATATAATATAGAGAGGCTGCTAAGAACACAGGGATAGTACTACAAAATCAGACTGTACCAAAAACTGGCATCTTTTCTGTTTATGAAGCAAAGCTTTTCACCCTTCCAAACTTTTAAGATGAAGGGGAACAGTATGTTGCAACTAGAAAATCGTATTGGTATAATGGATGTAATCTCCTTTTTAAATATAACTTAATTAACATAAATGTTTTTAAGGGGTACTCAACATGTAGAGTTCTCTCGATGGAAATGTCTGAATTATTCAGAAAGCTGTAGCAGATGTTCTGCACATAGAATACCTGCTCACTTTAAAGGGCTTATCATGTGTTGTGCAGCTATCATGGATTTGTGAATAATCTCCACTACTGTATGTAGTACATTAATGAAAAAATGATATGTTACAGGCATAGTGCCACTTGGCAACATCCATTAATTGGAACAAGACAAGTGTGCTCTATTTGGGTAACACTTTTTTTGAATTAGGATAAAACCCGTAAGCTGGTGGTATTTTTTTGTTTGTTTTTTACCTTTTAATTATTGTTATTGTTGGTTGACATTTTTCTTTAAATGTAGGTCCAAAATCCTTTATCAGCACAATAACAAATACAGATGTAGCTCATTACATTGTTCCTCCTGACAGCACAACGTATCCAGTTATAACACAGAATATCACAGGATTCAATAGCAGTGTTTGCGCAGAATATGCCAGCATATTCCATCATATCCCACTAATGAAACTTGCTACATCTGTATTACAGAACATACAATAGACTGTGCTTTAATTAGAGGCTCATTGAGATGTTATGATGTAAAGTTATATTTTTAATTCAAAACCTCATATTTTATCC
Source organism: Ascaphus truei (assembly GCF_040206685.1). Lineage (NCBI taxonomy): Eukaryota > Metazoa > Chordata > Amphibia > Anura > Ascaphidae > Ascaphus > Ascaphus truei. Next base: position 312,770,125 of record NC_134484.1, read on the forward strand.
CAAACTGAAACCTGGTGATTAGAATTAAAATGAAAAACTGAAAGCAATTTGTAAATGAAAAATATTTGGGGATCAAATAAGCGGTATTACATATTTAAGGATGAAAACAGATTTACAGACAACAATTCAACTTCATGAAGGGGCTTATTTTATATCAACCACAGCAGCCAATAAGACCAATTTAGGCAAAAATACCCAATTGACTTGAATAGGGAATTTCGACCAAAAATGTCTCGATTGGTCACGTCGGTGGATGAGCGCCTAAGTCATATATTTTCTTTTTTCTGAGCTGTACTGAAAACACTTAGGAAATCTCATTTAGTTTAAAGAAGGAATAGTTGACAATACATAGGGGCCTATCCTAGCAGCTTCGATAAAATCACTGCCAAATTGAATGGTTTGGCATGACCCTACCTCACGGTCTGACATTTCTGCTATCACAGTATTCAGAAATAGTTATCGCAAGTCATAAACTGCTCAGGATAGCAGTGACCTTATCTCATCCTTTTTCTAAGTTCTACCACTGCGATCTGCCCGCACTGTGTAAGAACTGCATGGAGAGAGCTGTACATTTGCCTCTCCTTGCACAGCTCTTTAAGGCGATAGCACTATTTTTATTTGATTTTAAGCACACAGTATTGAATCAGGGGTTTCCAGAGCTGAACCGCATTGATTTCAGCCCCGGCAACCACCTGCTTCCCAAATTACATGCTCCGCTATGGGGTGCTGGTATTTCCTGTGCATTTAAATCTCCGCGGTCACGTGACACGGGACATTTAAACAATGCAGGGAGATACCGGCACCCCATACTGAGGCCTGTAAATCAGGAAGCACTGGGTCTCCGAGGCTGAAATGAATGTGGTTCAGCTCCGGAGACCCCCTGCTTCAATACTGTGTTATTAAAATCAAATAAAAACAGCTTCATTACCTTAGCGGCTAGCCGCTAAGGTAATGAAGGGGTTAAGTCAGAGTACTTGGTTTCTTGTGGGTAGAGGGGTTAAGGGTAGTTGCCCCAAAGAGGGTGGTTAGGCCTCCGGGAGGGTATCTGGGGTGGG